>NC_082400.1:6568152-6690652 GCF_031168955.1 Gadus macrocephalus
GGACAACCCCGATGCGTTCCAGAGTTTCTACAGCCCCCACAAGACCCAGCTGAAGAACGGGGTGATGGAGCGCCTAGCAGAACAGCTAGCCACGCTATGCGCCACCCTGAAGGAGTACCCGGCTGTCCGGTACCGAGGGTGAGCTGATGCACACACATACACACATACACACACATATACGCACAGCAATCGGGTGACTGATTTAAAACATATGTTATCCCCTTTTGATTTAATGTCTTGTGCATTCTGTTGCAAAACCCCGATATCCCGTCTGAGCAAGACTTGTGATGTAAATAATGTCATGCAGAGGGTGCACGGCGAACCAGATATTATTTGAGTGAACGAGAGGAGGATGGTACTTAGGTAATTAGGTGAGCCCTGTAGGAAATACCGGCGACTGTCACGGAAGACGTCATTGCCGTCCACGCTTACTTTTTCAGTATATCATAAACTAAATGTATAACTGCATGGGATGTAACTCCTTCATTCAAAGCAGGAAACGTGGGCGAACAACAGTCATAATTATGTTATAATTCAATATATTATTCCATCCATCCGACATCACCATAGCAAAATATCATCATGCGTGTTTTGATTTTGCCGTCCTGCCATTCCCTCCTTGTGCCGTTCTGTCCGTCTGCGGTCTACTAGCCTGAATCAATCCTGAATTCCATGTGAAGGCATAAGACATAAGATATAGATGTACAAAGCACATCTTATGTAATCCTAAGTACATCTCAAATGTCCTTTCATCATTTCCCGTCACCATTCTAGATTCTCAGCCTCCCCATCTCTGACCCGTCCATCGTCCTGGTAACCTGGTTTAAGGTGTGCATGTGCTCTCATGTTGTGATACCCAGGG
Organism: Gadus macrocephalus; assembly: GCF_031168955.1. Lineage (NCBI taxonomy): Eukaryota > Metazoa > Chordata > Actinopteri > Gadiformes > Gadidae > Gadus > Gadus macrocephalus. The sequence goes on from NC_082400.1 coordinate 6,569,015, forward strand.
AGTACAAGGACAATGCCACCCTGGCCCAGCTGGTGCAGGACAAACTGGACGCCTACAAGGCTGACGACCCCACCATGGGCGAGGTGAGACGTCCGCCTTTCAGATCAATATTATATTATTCCATTGGGCTAGCATCGATATAATTTATTAACAGCTAATTTATTCAGAGCTTAAAGAGGTAAAACTGGCAATGATCTTCTCCAACCCCTTTGGATAATTGTTTGGTCCGTCTGCCTGACTCTGATCTTCTCTCTGTCTGTTTGTCTACCTGTCTTACCTCTCTGACTGTGTGGCTACCTGTCTTACCTCTCTGACTGTGTGGCTACCTGTCTACCCTCTCTGTCGTCTACCTGTCTACCCTCTCTGTCGTCTACCCTCTCTGTCGTCTACCTGTCTACCCTCTCTGTCTCTCTACCTGTCTACCCTCTCTGTCGTCTGCCTGCCTGTCTGCCCTCCCTCCCTCCCTGTCTTATCTCTCTGTCTGTTTGTCTACCTGTCTTACCTCTCTGACTGTGTGGCTACCTGTCTACCCTCTCTGTCGTCTGCCTGCCCGTCTGCCCTCCCTCCCTGTCTCTCTGTCTGTTTGTCTACCTGTCTTACCTCTCTGACTGTGTGGCTACCTGTCTACCCTCTCTGTCGTCTGCCTGCCTGTCTGCCCTCCCTCCCTGTCTCTCTGTCTGTTTGTCTACCTGTCTTACCTCTCTGACTGTGTGGCTACCTGTCTACCCTCTCTGTCGTCTGCCTGCCTGTCTGCCTGCCTGCCCTCCCACCCTCCCTGTCTCTCTGTCTGTGTCTCCCGGGGGTGTTCAGGGTCCTGATAAGGCCCGCTCCCAGCTCATCATCCTGGACAGGGCCTTCGACCCAGTGTCCCCCGTCCTCCACGAGCTCACCTTCCAGGCCATGGGCTACGACCTGCTGCCCATCGAGAACGACGTCTACAAGTAGGCATCACACCGCCTCACGGCCATAGGGAGGGCTGCAGTATCACAACAGTCAATGTAACACACTACAACTACACTGCGTACCTTAATGACACCTGCACCCAAGTGCTGGCACATCTGAAATTAGGATACACAATTTCTGATCTGATTCTATGTTTGCATTATTCACACTATCTAGGAAGAACCAACAGATACTGATAATATTGACAGATGATATTCAAATATCCCCCAACCTGGCATCAATAAAATGTATACTGTTAGTGAATATATAATCCCCTGTGAAGCCTGTTGAGACTGTAACTGTGAATAGGGTTTCTACAGACACATTCGACTGTGCGTTATAAATCAGTCGTCCTGCCATCAGTCTGCGTGTGTTCTTTACATCTGTTCTCTGTGTTTCTCCAGGTACGACACCAGCGGTATGGGAGACTCCCGCGAGAAGGAGGTTCTGCTGCACGAGGACGACGACCTCTGGGTGGGCCTGAGACACAAACACATAGCCGAAGTGTCCCAGTAAGTCTTCCTCTCTCTTAACCCTATTATCTCCCCTCCGTTTAATGCTATCATTACCTTGGCCCCAGAAACAGATTGCCAGTTTAGCTTTGAGATAACAGTTATTAGTTTAATCTGAAATCTGTCCGTCTCCAGACTTCAGATCCAAATCATGTCTTTATGGAGTGCTTAGTATCTGAGAGAACGTTTCTGTAAATGCTGAGTTACAGTAAGCCAGTAAGTGCTCCTCTGCTATTTGGGTCTGACCTCCATTTTGTTTTGTTGGTGATAGGGAGGTGACACGACAGCTGAAGGAGTTCTCCGCCAGCAAGAGGATGAACACGGGAGAGAAGGTAGCACTAAAAATAGATTACCTTCGCAAACGCCGACTCACGGTGGTTCTGTGGGCAACCTTCAAATGATGTCGTGACTTAACACTTTTACGCATTTATTGATTTGAAGGTCTTCCGAGTTTGGGCAAAAAAAGAGAAATTATCTGTCTTTGCTTCTATGCTTCTATCCTATTGATTTCCATTAGGCCAAGATAATTCATGCAAATTCACAATCTATATATTTTTCCCAAGTCAAGACTCAAGAACAATAAAACACACCACGGTCACCACAACAGGCTGCGGATGGTCTCCAAGGACACATTTTCAAACTGCTGGGAAGTTGTGTTTGTGTGTGTCATCGAAGCGTTGGCGTGCACTACAGTCCTCGTGTTCTTACCCAACAGACCACGATGAGGGACCTCTCTCAGATGTTGAAGAAGATGCCCCAGTACCAGAAGGAGCTCAGCAAGGTATGGATGGCGATACACTGGAATAGCAAAAAAATGTATTTTCAAAATCATCCCTAAATGAAGAGATATGACTGCATGATCAGCCTACCGGCCATCTCAGTGGACTGCACCCGCTGGTAGGCTGGGCATCGGATCATCATTGCTCTGAGGGGACACTCCCACTTGTGATGTCACCACACCACTATAGCCTCAAATAGAGGCCGTTTGTGGTTCATGAACAAGGCTTCCACGCTGTAAATCCTGCCATTAAGTGCAACCTTGCGTGGTTAAAGCCATGATTGTTTAAGTGCGCATTAATGAAAGGTGATGTCATTCATTGTCAAAGCCTTTTGGCCACAGTTGTTTGTTTAGGCCGGTATGAACACATTCTGTTTGTTTACTGAGTCTATGTCTCTCCATCAGTACTCCACCCATTTGCAGCTGGCTGAGGACTGCATGAAGCACTACCAGGGCACAGTGGATAAGCTCTGTCGCGTGGAACAGGTATGGAACAGGTGGCAATGCACCAAGGGACAGGACATGTGATGTGGCAAGACGAACGGACAGGAAGTGGACTACAACAGAATAGCACAGAACCCAAAGCAATGGGAAAGTAGAAAAAACTGAATAAACAAAAGTGACAAGACCAAATTTAGTTGGATAAACATCATACATATCCTCAAAGTTAGTGTATTAATGTACGTTTTAATGTGTATAGGGTCCAGGTATCCGTTGTACAGTAGGTGGGGGCAGGATAGTGCAGTAGTTTGACTCACAATGTGTCAGAGGCATTGGGAGTAACTAATGTGAAGGAGAAGTAAGAGCTCCATGTGTCTCTGGGCTGTAGGACCTGGCCATGGGCACCGACGCCGAGGGAGAGAAGATCAAGGACCCCATGAGGGCCATCGTCCCCATCCTGCTGGACGCCAACGTCACCACGTACGACAAGATCCGCATCATCCTGCTCTACATCTTCCTCAAGAACGGTGAGGGGCACTGTATTAAAGCATGTACACCGATTCTTTGGGATTTCGTGTATATAGTGTATATAGATGCAATGTCTTTCATGTGACACATTGAAAATAAACATAGAATTGAAATTTCATGCAATTTGTTTTGACAGTATTGGTGTTGAGGACGCAATCAAATCTAAAATGAGAGCACAACATCATATTAAGGGCCACAATTGTCAAAAGATATTGCAAACAAGAAATTAGATTAGAATTGTTTTAGAAATGTTTGTTCAAGAAAGTTGAAGGCATTCTAACGTACATGTGTTTGTGTGTTCTATGGATGCACTCTTGTCTGTGCGTGTATGTGCGTGTATGTGCGTGTGTGTGTGTGTGTGTGTGTGCAGGCATCACGGAGGAGAACCTGAACAAGCTGATCCAGCACGCCCAGATCCCCCCTGAGGACAGTGAGATCATCACCAACATGGCCAACCTGGGGGTCCCCATCATCACAGATGTAAAACCCTCACACACACACACACACACACACACACACACACACACACACACACACACACACACACACACACACACACACACACACACACACACACACACACACACACACACACACACACACACGTGTTGGGCTGTACTTTACCCCTGGCCCACTTTATTTACTGACATTCATTACTGCTCACAAATTTATAGAAAAGCACCATTCTAAAAGAAATGGCATCTGGTTGATTGTTAATTTTCTATATCTCCTATACAGTCAATCACAGTATTTTAAGTCTAGACGTATATTACTGACTGAAATCATTCGGATGGAAATTATTCAGAATTATATTATTTGGAATGAAATCTTTCTTACTGAAATCATTCAGAAGTAACTCATTCCAACTAAAGACAGTCCAACTGACCTCGTCCAGTCGGGTTAAATCATTCCAGCTGAAAGGAACCCCAGTTGGTCTCCTCATAACTGAAGTCCTTCTGAATGGATTCAGCGAGCTAAGAGCTAAGCTAAGCTAAGGATCCTGACAGTCATTGAGTCCCCCTCCCCTCACCTGTCGTCCCCAGTCCACCCTCCGCAGGGGGAAGAAGCTGGACCGCAAGGAGCGCGTCAGCGAGCAGACCTACCAGCTGTCCCGCTGGACCCCCCTGGTCAAGGACATCATGGAGGTCTGTGTGTGTGTGTGTGTGTGTGTGTGTGTGTGTGTGTGTGTGTGTGTCTGTGTGTCTGTGTGTCTGTGTGTGTGTGTGTGTCTGTGTGTGTGTGTGTGTGTGTGTGTCTGTGTGTGTGTGTGAGAGAGGAAGGTGTGTGTGTGTGTGTGTGTGTGTGTGTGTGTGTGTGTGTGTGTGTGTGTGTGTGTGTGTGTGTGTGTGTGTGTGTGTGTGTGTGTGTGTGAGAGAGGAAGGTGTGTGTGTGTGTGTGTGTGTGTGTGTGTGTGTGTGTGTGTGTGTGTGTGTGTGTGTGTGTGTGTGTGAGAGGAAGGTGTGTATGTGTGTGTGTGTGGGGGGAGAGGGGTGTATGCATGCATAATAAAGCGACACAATATAAATAATATGATTTATATCTTTAAAGCATAGCATTGAAATAAGCCCAGCTAGATGTTGGGTGGTCTTCCTGTGTATTGATGGGTGGGGTTTGTGCGTTAGCCAATGAGGAGGAGGTATGGCCTTGGTGTGTGAGTGATGGGGTGTTGTTCTCTGCTGCAGGACGCCATTGAAGACAAGCTGGACACCAAGCACTACCCCTACATCTCCACCCGCTCCTCCGCCTCCTTCAGCACCACCGCAGTCAGGTACACACACACACACACACACACACACACACACACACACACACACACACACACACACACACACACACACACACACACACACACACACACACACACACACACACACACACACTCCAAATACAAATGAGCTACGTCAGTATTTCTGATGATTGGTTTTTAAGTGGTAGTCTCCGTATGAAACACAGAGGTCAGGTGGATCAATAGTAATCGATGTTGAGGGAGGGACTTGAGGTGACCAGATCAATAAGGCCCAGTTCACACTGCAAGCCTTTAGGCTCAATTCAGAGTTATTTTTAGAGTTAACTTTTTTGTTGGTGTTTTTAATTGTGCTCACATCAGATACCAGTGTGACTGGTCACAGTCTTAACGGACGCACAAGCACAAAAATAACAACATGAAAGTCATATGCAGCCCGGAGGAGGTAGGAATGGAAGCCACTGAAGTCAGTGTTACGGTTTACTTAATAAGTTGAGGTGCAGCGGTGTTTTCCCAACTGGTGGATTGTGGTTCTGTGGACTTCGGGCTTCCCGTCACCTTCGTGGGCGTTGCATTATATTATCTGTCTCGTATGGGGGATTGCATTTAGTTATCATGCGCCTTTTTGCAGTGAGCTGTTTCTCAGATGCTGGCATCCATTTGTCATTATACGTGTATTGATTGACCAGATCCTCTTCTGCTAGTCACTGATCCACCGTCAGCGTCCCCCTCCCCCACTGCTATTGACACCTAGAGACTGGACCCTTATGAGCACTTTAGCATTGGCATTTAGCATTTAGTACAAAGTCACAAACAGACTCCATCTTCCCTTTACAAAACCATAATACCTAAAGTAAAATGAACTGAAGGGTGTTTGAAGAGAGGAAGGCCCCGGTTGTCGAGGACCCTGAGTCCTTGTTCTGGAGGAGTCCAGTAAAAGCCATCGAGGGTGGGTGTGACAGCCACCGAGGTCGCGTGCAGCATGGACCTTGTTTTACTGGCGCCCAGAGTGATGCCTTCCCAAACATGAAAAGGAGAGGGGGTGGTGAGGCCAAGGTTGAGTATAATGATGCAGAGCAGGTGGTGGGACAGGTTGCAATGCAGGAGCTCTCTCCTGAGTGTGTGTGCTGATGGCTGTGCACATTGATTACCTAATGCACAACAGGTGTGCAGCCTCGCCCAGCCCCAGAGGTGAGGCTGCTTAAATGTTCCTGCCGCAAGGTATTGTGGGACGGCATTTTCTCCTTTCCTTTCGTCAAGGATGAGCCAGTGTACCCTGTGCTGAAGGAGATAGGAAAGGAAGCATCGAAGCACCATTCCTTAGCATTTAGAGAAGTGTATCATGGCTGCCACTTAAAAGCTTCTTGGTCATTTCGGTCCGTTAGAAACTTTCCTTAGCAAAAAGGACTGTTCAAATATGGAAATGGCAAATGCAAATTCCATTACCATACAATTGATGCTACGCCTTAATGGACATGAAAGTGCAAAATCTAGGAGTGAGATGGTGAAGAGAGGGACACGCACATTGAGTTATCGCGCCAGTTCAGGCAAATACATATCAATTTCACATAAAATACCTAAATCTTTATCATAAATCGGTTTGATATTTACTATTTTACCGCTCCCGACTTTAAGACCGACACAAAGGACATTGATGACTTATTGAGGAATTTGATGGCGCTCACTTAAGTATTTGATGTCTGTTTTTTAAATGCAATACCTGTGAACGGCTATCTGACTCTTTCCCCCCCCCCCCCCTGCTCACAGCGCCCGGTACGGCCACTGGCACAAGAACAAGACCCCCGGGGAGTACCGCACCGGCCCCCGCGTCATGGTGTTCATCATCGGAGGGGCGTCCTTCAGCGAGATGCGCTGCGCCTACGAGGTCACGCAGGCCAACGGGAAGTGGGAGGCCATCATCGGTGAGTAGGGACACCGGGGGGAGGGGGAGAGAGGGGAGTCAGGGGTATAGGGAGGGGGGGGGGGGGGGGGGGAGTGTATGAGGAAGGAGGGAGGGGAGGGAGAGGGAGAGGAGCGGAAGATGATTGAAAGGGTGAAGCAGAGTGGAGGTGAGAAAGAGTGTGGGGGGGGGGGGAGAGTGCGAAGGGAGGGACTTCATTGAGGGGGGAGTAAGGAGTGGTTGAGGAGAGAGTAGGGGAGGGGAGAGAGGGGGGAGAGAGCTAACACAGAGGGAGAGAGCGAGTGAGGGAGGGGGGTGAGGTGGAGGGATCGGGGTATAAGGAGGGATGGGAGGGAGGGAGGGGAGGGAACAAGAGAAGGAAGGGGGGATGAAGGAGGGGAGAGAATGAGCGGAGGGGAGAGGGTGAGGTAGGAGAGAGGCAGAGGGAGGGGCAAGGATGCATGAAGGATAGAGTGATGGATGGGAGAGAGGGATAGAGGGGGAGAAGAAGGGGGAGGATAGAGTCAACCAGGGTAGAGGGTGAGGGGAGAGAGACAGTAGAAAATGGAGGAGGAAGAAGGGGGGGGGAGGAGTTAGGATAACCGCCGTCCGGAAGTCGCCCCTTCCAGGCCTCAGGTAGTATGATGCGCTGCTGACCACCATGTTATCTTCCTTTGAAGCCAGGATGCTAATCTTTCCAAAGCAGTTAACCTTTAATACCCAGTGCTATTACCTCTTTTGTATTACAGCGTGATTTTAATATGTTTAGGAATCTTTTTAATACTGATATATGCTCTCATTAAGGCCATGTATCAAAAACAGAGACATTAATACTGTCGGTTAAATTAAGATAGATATATTTTATAATAATAAGGTAAGGTTTCCCTTTCAGGGCATTGGACCAAATCAGTTACCAGCTATCTTACTGGTTGACTAACTGTCATTGCACATTATAACTGTATAAATTACTGACAATTATAAAGGTTTGGACTCAGATGATACTACCCTCGTCTCCTGTGAAATAATTTGTAAACATTATGTTCTGTCCTCGATGTCTAGTCTGTTATTTTAGTGTGTTTTCGGTCTTGTGTCGTAACTCAAAATCAACATACCCTGCTAGCTTGTTGTCGCGCGCCGCTTACGCTACCAACGTCTAAAAGGAAAACTGTTGTGTTGTTTGACTTGTAGCTATGCTATGTGCTGTCTGTTTGTTTCTTATGATACATGTACCACTGTTGAGTGTGTAATGTCTGTGTGTGTGTGTGTTGTTCTGGGGTGTTTTTAACCATGAGTGTGTGTCTATGTGTGTGTGTGCCCAAGTGCAATGGTTGGCTTGTTGTATGTTTTTAACCCTTTTCTTTCACGATGGACGAAGGTGTGAAGGAAATGAGCGTGAATGTGTGAGAGGTTGCGAGAGAAAATGAGTTCCAGCATAATAGCGTGAACGCCGTGAAAGCGAGTGAGCAAGGGAAAAGAGCGAAAGTCCAAGTAACATAAGAGCGCACGAATGAGTGAGAAGGAGATTGAGAGTGAGTGGGCGGGGTCAGAAACGAGTGGTGAAGCAGCCTGTGTTCCTCCACAGGTGCCACCCACACGCTCACCCCCACCAAATTCTTATCGGACCTGAAGCACCCCGACTTCCGAGAGTCCACTAGGGTCTCGTTTGAGGAACCAGACCCCTCAGAAGAGTGAGGCAGAGGGAGAGAGGGGGAGAGAGGCAGGGGAGACAGAGAATTCACACTGAGAACAAAGTAAAGGCAGCCGCTCAAAGAAGCCCTTTCTGAACGCTCACAGCATAAGGGCTTTTCTTTCTAACCGTCTATCCCTTCCTGTTTTTATAACACTCACCCGCCACACCCCCTACACCCCCCCCCCCCTCTACCACCAGGGATGGGGGTCGCCTCCTCCTCCACCTCTCCCTCCCTCCCTTCTCCACAACTCCCCCCAAAACCTGCCTCCCAAACAAGGCCCCCCCATGCATGGACCACTCGCCCGACTGCATCCCCCACTTTGGGTTCCTGGTTGACCGGCACACACACCGTAATCTGAAAACTCAAGAGCGTTGGGACTCTTGTCCGGTGTGGCAGTGCTGTCCGGACCAGTGGGATGTCTTGAGTAGAGGGGAGTGTCCATGCTCCGGGGCTAGGGGTGGGAGAGGGGTCGCGACCCCATCACTGTTACCCCACTTTCTACCACCATCTCCGCTGGGTGGATTAAATCGTCCCTCGAAGGCACACTTCTGATTCCCCCCTCTGGTTCCCATATTCCATCTCTCTTCCGGAGCAGATTTAATCTACCCCCAGAGATCCACCTTTATCAATTTGTAACGTTCGGTTGTTTTATTATTTGATCTAACCAACCCCTTCCCCCAGAGGGGAGTCACCTTGATTATTACATTTTTTTTCAAACGATTTTTTTTTTCAGGACAGGTCCATGAGTTGATGTTGGATTTCAAAGAAGGATTTCCTTGTTTTTCCTTCTTTTCTTTTTTTATTTTTTAAATTTCCCTTCCTGCTGCTTTCCTCCACGTCACTCAATGGCTGCCATCACATGACAAAAGTCACCTGACATACATGACCTCTGTTTCACCTGCAGAGATTGCTAAATAGTGATCTAGATATCAATAGTCAAGCATCAAATATCAAGGCACTAACAATAATTGTTAAAATAAATTAACTCATCCCCATCACTAAACAGTTTAAATAAGTCGAAAAGGTGTAGACAGAACTTTTGTTCAACATTTAATCGGAAATCAAAATACGACCAATCTCGTTCACATCCATCGATCGTTAAACGGTAGCTAATACTGTGAATAGTCAGATTCACAGTCAGGGAGCTCGACATAAAGTCAAGATAAAGCTAGCCCTTAAGGTCACCTCATAGCCAACACAAAGTGTGTATCACCTCCATCCCTCTATGGTGAGCATCCTTACCTTGACTCTGCAGGCAGTGGAGGGAATGTAGCACTGCTGCCTCAATCTCCCCTCGCTCTCTGGTCCTATGCCTCCTAAATCGTCAACCACAGGACCTGAAACAGGCAAATCCAACAGAGCACAGATATGTAGCGACATTGTTAAAAATCCTGATGTAGGATAATAACCCAGAACGCATAGGTCAAGATATGTACTTTAATGTGTTAGCCAGGGCTAAATTCAAGGACCATGCTGGAAATAAGTAAAAAAAATCAAAACAAATAAAGGCTTTTCAAGTAAATGCTATACCTTGGCTTTTGATTCAGCACCTATGGCTGCATCATAGTTTCTGCTAAGTATATATTTATTCTTGAACCCATAGAAACCTACACAATAGCCACAGGCATCCATCTCATTCAGAACTACTCCGCTAAAGCCTTATCGTTTATGAACCATCTGGTTTTATGGTTTCACTCACTTTTTCTCAATTAGCATCAATCAATGCAGTATGGATACCCATACACATACTGCTACATAACTGACATAACACAACTTTTTTTCCTCAATAAAATGGCCCTTTCATTAATAAAATATGGATTGCTTTTTGTTTAAGCTAACTTGGTCTAAACTTTTTTCTTTAACAACGTCGAGATTTTTACACGTTAGATGTTTCCTGTTGTGTTTCTTGGCCAAATTGTTCGTACAAAGCTGTGTGTTTTTCGGTTGACAGGACAGAGAGAGAACTTTGTGAGTCCAGTCTGAAGTTGTGTGACTAATGTCTACACCCCCCGACCCTCACCCACCCACCCACCCCTACCCCGAACGCCTGCATCGCCATAGTAACACGAGTAACACTTTAGACGGGACTCGCATCTTTCTCCTCTGCACCTGCTCTGATGTTTGTTTTGATCGCATCCCTTGTTTTGATCCATAAAATAATGGTGTGATTTTTGGTTGTTTTAAAGTAAAAATCAGTCTTAAAAGAGAGAGACCGAGATGGGCTAGTACTGATGAACCGAGACAGAACATGCGTACAGCTTGGCCACTGAAACAAAACGAAATACCCAAAGCGGTGCGAGGGAGTAAATCAAAGCTGTGCTTACTGATTTGGATTAAAAAGATAAACAGCAGCTATGGTTGATTTTCAAACCCTTTGATAAAGTAATTTTCTTTCCACAAAGGATTTGGTTTACTCCTGTCAAGCACAAACGTAGTTTTCTTTTACAAAAGTTTCAAAATGTGTATTCAGCTGTCCATCAGCTCATTACAGGGTTTAAAGGGAATTTTCATCCATAAAGTTGGATTAAGCGGTTAAATTGGGGTTAAACTTGGGGTTTTTATCTTCACATGTAGACTAAAACTTTTGTTCTGCAGTGTAATCGGGTGGTACTCACCGGCTGTTCTGCATGAACTTCTCATAATGTTATTTTTATTTTCTCTCGCTGTGCCGTAACACAATTCTAATTATGCTTCCTCCAACTCACAGAAACCCTGCCCTGTCTTGTTTGTCTTGTCTTGATCATGTCTAAAACCATAAGTTCCACCTGCATGCAACAACAATAACCTGACTAAATGAGCGTTCATTTAATGAGCTTTTGACTGTGACTGTGTTTTGGTGTTTTGGTGTTTTTTCCGGTGTGTTTTTTGGTGTGACTTCACGTAAAGAGTTTGAAACCCCTTTAACACATGATCCATGTGAACGGCTACAGCTAACGATCATGGATTTCATTTAACTCTGGCTGTTTGGTGTTTCATGTTGTGACACACTGCCCTCATCCAGGCATTCATAGACAAGAGCTGAACACACATTTACCTATGCTCCTGTTACATATACCTGGGCCACTCTAATGCTGTTTTTATTTGTGTGTGTGCGTGGATGTTTCTCCATGTCTGCGTGTTCGACTGTGTGTCTGTGTGTGCGTCTATGTGCTTGTGTATATGTTTATGTGTGTGTGTGTGTGTGTGTATGTGCCCGTTTGTGTGTGTCTGTGTGTGTGTATTTGTGCCTGTTTGTGTGTGTCTGCCTATGTGTGTGTGTGTGCCTATGTGTGTGTTTGTGTGTGTGCCTATGTGTGTGTGTGTGTGTGTGTGTCTCTCTCTCTCTCTCCAGGATCGACTCACATCTTCACCCCCACAAGTCTCCTGGAACAGCTCAAGGCCATGAACAAGCCAGACGAGGAGGTGGCAAGTTAGAATCTCCTCCCCAAGACCCCTTCTCAAACCCTCCATCAGTCCACGCCCCCCCCCCCCCCCCCCCACCCTTGGCCTCACCACCCAGGCTTCCCCAAACCCTGCATTAAATGTTTATGCATCTTGCTTGAGATAAAGTAAAAGACAAAAGCGACTAAAAAAAAGACACCTTCGATTAAAAAAAATCTATCTAAATATCTATGTTGTAACAAATAATACAGAAATCATTGCAAGTATTTACATGTTTTACAATGGCTGCAAGGAAATACACTTCTTCTTCAAAAACGGTTTAAAGATCAACACAAGGCCATTTCAAGATGGAGCGTACCAAATGTAATAGTGTATGTTATGAAACCTGCTCGGGTGTGTAAACGTAGAGATTCCTCGGTTTGTTTTTCTTCTTTGGTGTTCATTTGGTTACAAAAGGGGAACGGGTGGAGGAGGGATGTGGATGTAGTGAAATCATATCATTCAACACGCAATATAAAGAGGGACCGGATGAAAAGAGGACCATATTGATGATGTTTGTGTCGGTAGCATGCTTGGACTATGTGTGGACAGTTTTTTCGTGTACGTATTCGGTGTGGATGTTTCCCCGGAGAGCAGAGGAATTTAAACAAAATGTTTTACGAGATCTTCTATGCTTATTATCTTGGCCAAATTAGTCATCTGTGACAAAGCTTTTGACCGATAGAATAATTATTCGGCTGAAAGACGGGAAGTATTTTTTTTTGTCGCAACCTTATTCCCCTCCTTATTTTATATTCCTGGAGAAACGTTCAGGTTTTAGTGTCAAAAAAGCCCATTGCTTGCAGATATTTAAAGAATAATCTAAATGGGCCAATTGTATTTCAGTATTGTATTCTGTCCTCTCATTGGTTAATAACGGGGCCATGATTAGTGTTGTTGCTGTGTTAGCGTCTCACTGTAGCGTCTGCCTGGTGATATTTCCAACTGTGAACTAGTGAACCTTTTCCTTTTTAAAATGCCAATGTGAATACACTGTTCGTCGTGATGTTTTAGCTGTAGCTCTTTAATGGACCACCGGGGAAAATAAGTAATATCTATATTTTCTTTCCCCCCCCCCCCCCCCCCCTCTCTTCCTCTATAGTGTAATGTAAAACCCTCCACTGGTGAATGGCTTTGCAAAGACCTAAAATCCCACATTTAAGTTTGTATGTCATTCTGTCGTTCCTCTGACTTCTCCCTCCGTTTCTGGCCAAAAGTTGTATCTTGCACTACGGGTTTTCTGTGACGCAAACGCTTGTGTGTTTTAAATCCCTCTCACATTTTTTTTGCTGTTGTATAGGGTTTACTGTCGATCCAATTAATTTATATAAATTATTTATCAAGAAAAAATAAAACAGATAGTGACATTAAAACATTAGTCAGTCTCAGACCTGTTTAACTTATTGGGGTCCATGTTTGCCAGTGTTGAAGCACAAACAATACTTCCATGTGTTCCTATCCTACCAAGGCTGTCGAATAAATTGGCTTCCACAGTTGTCACTTTCTCTTGCTGTTCTTTGTTTTAACTGGCCAATATCATTCAAGATTATGGTTCCCATAGTTGATTAGCTTACAGACAGTATGTATGTATACATGTATTCAAAACAGCAGCAAAATATTGTGTGTAACTTATTCCACTGAAACCAAACATACCTTCAGCAGGAGACACCTTTCAGTCTTCTACATTTGGAATCTGCGTTTGTAAAACAAATTGTAATGCATAAAGTAACACCAGCTGAACTAGCATACGCACAAACTAAATCTAATTGCAAATATTTTTAAACTCATTATTAGATGTTTATTTTAAATTACTATCCATCTTGATTTGCATAAGGCCTACTTTCTTGAAATGAATAATAAAATACAGAAAATGTTTGGCATAACATTTAGCATTGTCATAATGCTCTGCAGCATTACGGCTACTAAGCAAGGACAAAACACACGCAGGTCTGCAGCAGACCGATCAACGCTACCTAAGAACAAGGACCAGCGATGTGTATTTACGGCTTAATGACAATAACTAAGTTTACGAGTTTAAGAAAATATGGGGTTTAGGCCTACTTTATATTATTTTTTTTATATGGCTTCTCATACCACACCTAGCGGTAAAATAGAGGCCCTTCAATTAAAGAATAAATCAAGATACTGTTTGTTGTATTTTAATTGCAATTTATTCAAGGACTTCAAGGACATTCATTCTAAAAATTTAGAAAAGGCAAAAATATACAGACGATCAAAACTTGGTACAAAAGTAGAAAATTCACGCAATGTTAAAACCTCAAAATAAACTCTAAGTACCAATACAATAAACAATGTTACATTAAATCAACAGCTATTCAATTTTATTTACTTAAAGGTTTAAAATTCTATGCTTTAATTAAAATATTGTAGACATTCTGTGATGAGTAACCTACCCATTTCGTAATCATCATCTTTTTAACTAACTATGTCAAACTACTTAAACAATTCTGATTTCAAAATATATTTTAAGAAAATAGTTTCATAGCCCATTAATGCTTTCATAAAAGTATAGGTTGAAAACTTTGGGATGAGTGAAGTTGACTTCTCACTTCCAGTGAGCCAGTATCGTCTCATTTACCAAATCATTACAATCAGTAATAATGCAGTAAAATAATAATAATAATAATAATAAAGAATAATCCCAAGTAAGATATTTAACTCATTTCACAAATAAAACAATTATAAACATTACAGCAGAACAATAAATGGTTCTTGTAGTTATGAATGCTTTATTTGACTTGACAACTGCAGCAGTTCCTATTTTATCATTTGCTAGTCACAGGCTAGCAGAATTCTAGCAGCTAACTAGCAGGAGACTAGAAGAAGGTAAGCAGTAAATGAGCCAGATGCTGGTTTAAAGCTAGTGGCTATAGGAAAGCTAGCAGCATTCTGGTAGAAAGCTAGCAGCAGGCTAGAAGAAGACTGGTAGAAAGTGAACAGTAAACTGGGGAAGACAATAGTTAATAGTTAGCAGAAAGCTAATAGCAGGCTAGCAGAAAGCTACTAGAAAGTGAACAGTGAGCTGGGGAAGACTATTTAAAGGTTAGCAGAAAGCTAGCAGCAGGCTAGCAGAAGGCTAGTAGAAAGTGAACAGTGAACTGGGGAAGACTAGTCAAAAGTTAGCAGAAAGCTGCTGAATGCAGGAGGACAGCTGGAAGTAGCCTAGCAGAAAGCTACCCGCGCACTAGCAGGAAGCTAGTAGATGCAGGACTGAGACAGTGCTTCCTGGTAGTGCAGCCCTGAGGCCAGAGAGCGCGCCATGCGCCTGGAGGTCAGCTTCATGTCCCGGGCCGCCCGGAGGGCCTTGTTCAGAGAGCAGCCCAGAGAGTCCCGTTGCTTAGCGATCAGCGGACGACTCGCGTGCCTTCTCACTTCCCCGTGACCCCCGACCTCTGAGGTAGCGCGGCCCAGGCTATGTGCGTGGATGTACGGGTGTCGTGAGTCCGGCGTCGTCAGGGCACACGGGCATAACCTAAGTGATAGAAGATCACTGAAGTTAGCAGGTGGACTTAATGCCCATCCAATTCCATTCGAAGATATGAACTACTTTATACATTATGCTAGAATGACCGTTATGCTTGAGTTGAACTGTGGGCTATAACTAGCTATAAACGCATAAATACCAAACAATCAAAACTACAATCTAGTACTTTAAGTGGCTGTGTTCGTCGCATTGCCAGTGTGTCTGTGTCTGATTCCCACGGGGGGCACCAATGGTAATGCACTTTATGTTGCTATTGTATGCTACTGTTGATGATTATGATTTCCCTTATTGTAAGACCCTCAGGATAATAGCGTCCGCCACAGGGCTCCTCTATAAACAGAATAACACCAACCCGTCATGTGATGGGCACCGTGTCATGTATCAATCAGAGCGGCTCTACTCACAGCAGCGCTGGGTGACACGTTGGTAACCAGTGTACCGGCCCCAGGCTGCCCAGGAGGGGGGGGGCCGGAGCGGTCAGACCGGGGCCTCCCGGCCCCCCCTCCAACCCACCTGCAGCGGGCTGGGGCCCTCTGGAGACATGCCGCGGATCCTGCATGTGCACTGTTAACGATTGAATAAAGCAAATACAAAACTGGGTCAAATTGTTCGAAAGAACATCGTCAACAAGTTAGCGTCCTACCTCCAATTATCTCACACGTTCTGACGCAGTGTTTTACAATATTATCACCACACATAAGAAGAAGCTCCCTAGCAGACATGCTGATGTTGTACATTAAATAAGCGTTGTGTTGCTGTCGTGTCCTGTGTCCTGGGCTCACCTGTCGGAGGGGCCACACGCTCAGCGGGCTCTGAGGGGCCACACCCGGCACACACCTGGGGAGCGCCAGGGGCCTCACCCCCGGGCCCTGGAACCACAGCAGTAACAACAAGACCTAAAGCACGACCAAAGACTTAGGCCCAATCCCATTTCTACCCCTTACCCCTTCCCCTTCCCCCTCCCCCACGGGGGAGGGGGAAGGGGAAGGGGTAAGGGGTAGAAATGGGATTGGGCCTTAAAGACTTGAGACGAGGGCCAGGGGTCCACCTCCTCAAGTATTGGGATGTTGAGCGCAAAGCGCAAAGAACAACCACACTCCAGATAAAATAACAGCACTGAGATGTCCTAGATTGAATCGTCACCGTGACTGCATCAAAGAGCGCCGGTACGAACCGGCAGAAGAAGGACACATGGAGGCGTTCTTACGTGCAGCGCGCCCGAGCTGCCGGGCGGAGTGACCCTCGTCAGACGGTACCGAGGACCCAGACCGGCCGGGCTGCGGCCCTGTGGAGCAACGCAGAGAGAGGAGTGGAACTGAATGAACGACGAGGACGCAGAGCAGAGGTGACCCTACAGGTCTGTGTGGACACGAGGCAGCGAGGGGAATCCTCCTCTGTGGTTTATAGCATGCTGAAGAGACGTTGCAGTATGTCTGGAAGATGAATATTTGAAATGCTCTTTTTCTTTGTGGTGCTCGAGGGGTCAACCTGTTCCCCCTCGACGAGCCACTTAGGGGATGCCACCCACGGGTTAGAAACCCCGGTCCTATACGACTGATGAAGTGTGCATAACGTTATATCTAGATCCGTTTAATTTATTTTATGTTCTAAATGACTCGCAAAATGGTCAATAATGTAACCTGCAAACCAGAGTGGTTTGCAGGTTTTAAGTAAGTGAACATCTCATTCGTCCCCGATCGAGGGGCTTACGAGGGGTCTCACGGGGGTCCGGTGCGGGGGTCCAGGCCGGGCGGTCTGGGGGGAGGGATGAAGGTGCAGAGCGGCCCCTCTCTGGGTCTGCTGCTGGAAACACAAAGCAGAACGTTGGGAGGACTTTGAAGGGTTATTTCAACCACTTCATCCACCATCAGACAAACACACTTGGGCCAAAATGTCACCGTGACCCTGTCGTTCAGTCTTGAAGCAAACTGCATGTGTCATGACATGTAGGCGAGTCCCTCTGTGTTACCAGATGTATTCATTGGCAAGAGGAAGGATATCAAGCCAAGTATCCACAATAGGTGGTACATTGCTTTATAACAATTCATTCATTCTGAGATCTATGGAGTACTCGCAAAATATTTTACGGTGAAGGTCATCGTGGGCTATATCGATTACAGCTTTATAACCACCATTTTAAACGCACAATTTCATAACCCTCATCCATCCTGGGAATGAAGCGATAGGATAGACATAAGATAATAAGCATAAGCATACATTCATCCAGTACATGATATCTGGTGTTGAAGCCCTTTAAGAGACAAAGAAAGGCAGTCACTGGATACACAGCGCCTCTCTGGTGTCACATGTCAACACAGAGTGAGAGTGAGAGGTAGTGAGTGAGAGTGAGAGGTAGTGAGTGAGAGTGAGAGGTAGTGAGTGAGAGTGAGAGGTAGTGAGTGAGAGTGAGAGGTAGTGAGTGAGAGTGAGAGGTAGTGAGTGAGAGTGAGAGGTAGTGAGGTAGTGAGTGAGTGAGTGAGTGAGTGAGTGAGTGAGTGAGTGAGGTAGTGAGGTAGTGAGTGAGTGAGTGAGTGAGTGAGTGAGTGAGTGAGTGAGTGAGGTAGTGAGTGAGTGAGTGAGTGAGTGAGTGAGTGAGAGCAGGTGTAGCGTTGGCAGCATCAGCCCAGCCTCCCCACCTCCCTGCCGAGGCCTCTGTGTGGGCGCGGAGGACGCCCGCCTCCTCCACGCCGGCTCACCGCCTTCTCCCCGTGCTCCTTCTGTCACCGTCCTCCTCCACCCTCCTCCTCCTCCTCCATCCACCCTGCTCCTGCCAGCGCTGACACCAGAGGAACACGTGCATTGAGACATTGGACCCAACCCAAACGACGCACGAAATACTGGCAAGCTGGTGAGTGCATTGTGCACGACTTTTGGACAAACGGGTTCCGGGTTTGAACCCAAGTCTGTTAATTAATGTACTGTTATTGTAAAGTGTGACCAATGTTTCTGCTCAACAATGATATCAATTGTAATAGTAGGTGGTTGTTGTTGTAGTGTTATACAGAAGCCAGAGGAATGATGAAGGTGATGATGAAGGTACATGAGGAGGGGACTGGGGGGTCAACACTGACCTGAGGCGGGGGGTGGAGGTGCTGGGCTGGGGGGCTGCTGGGAAGGCTCTGGTAGGCTGGGGCTGACTGGGGGGGCTGGTAGGTAGGGCAGGGTGGGCCGTGTGTCTGGCTCTCAGGCTGCTCTCCAGCCTCTCCTTCAGCCGGGTCACCTCCGCCTGCAGCTCCTGCATCGCCTCACTGACGCTGCACACACGCACACACACACACACACACACACACACACACACGCACACACACACTCATGTTAACATACATACACATAAACATACAGTAGCGAGGATGCAAACACAAGCAAACACACACACACACACACACACTCCCACGTTAACATCTACGCATCAACTTTCACTAGCGAGGATATAAACACAAACACATACACACAAACAAACGTACACAAACACATACAAGGAAACATACACACGGGTAAACAGACAACAAAACAACAAACAAAAGCAAGCACACATACACACACAACAAATGCACGCAAACGCAAACAAGTAAAACCACAGGCATGCATTTAGTCACACAAACACACACAGTGCATGTACACATACGTATAAACACACACAGACGCATACAAAAAGGGGAAAATCCAGTGCAAAAGTGCAAAATCCAAATTCTGCAGCAATTTGACTGCCCACAAACATGCTTGCATCAGCTCAGGTTTGATATCCACATCAAGTCCACCGCAGCCCGCCTTCAGGAGACTCAATATAATATGCCTTATCGTTAATAACCCGACGGGAGCGGTGCATAAATCCATGCTCAGTGCTACACAGCATTCCAAAAAGCATTGCATCTAATGAAGGGCCAGTTCTGGTCCCGTCCCAAACACTACCACCCCGGAGCTGACTCGTGCAGCAGCCCGGCATGCCAAAAATACCTCCAGGTATGAAATCACATTTATTAGGACCACGCTGTAACAGAACACAGCGGGGGAAGAGAAATAGGCCAACATGAATGCCAAGTATCAGAGAACAATCTGCACTCACAGCATGACATGTCATGACGTGACATATACCATAATATATTATATGGCATCATTTTAGATTTAAAGAAGGACTGCAGTTTTGGTAGCTGTACATTACAATGTTACCAGGGATATCTAAAGACAAAACCGTAATGAAACACAAAAAAATAGCTAAAACACAGAAACACAGGCACAATATTTTAAATACAACAACTACCTAACAGCCCATGCAGTATTTGAAGATGGTTTTATGTGGTGTAGCCCCAGTCTGGAGCCAGTACCAGCCTCACATGAAGGAGGTATCGGCTGACTCTGTCCAGGAGAGAGGAATGGACTACGGTCTCTAAGGCCCACCGGGGAACTATTCTGCTCTGTGTTGTGGAAACCATTGCCACGACAACGATGCTATGCTAACCGTAGCGTTGACTGCCCCAGCATTGACATCAGCCGTCATGGGGACGGTTTCACAAACAAGAGCCTCTCCCGGATAGCGCTAGCAGGGTGACACTCACTTGTGATCTGGCATCTGACCTCCGGGGCCTGGTGCATTGTGGGGGTCGTCATGGTGATAAGAGAGGGAGTGGCCGCCCCGGGAGCCGGAGGAACCTGTGGTTTGTTGGCCTTCATCATCGTCTTCGCCATCGTACTCTGACACACAGTGGGCTGATAGGAAATAGAAGGAAAGGTCGGCTGAGCGTTAGGAATCTGGAAACAGGAAGTGGAGATAAGGAAGAGCAGCAGGGACGAAAAACCGTTGGAGGCAGGAGCGAGGCTGTGGACGCCTTTCAACACGCTGGAAAGACTATCACTGAACAAATCCTTATCTTTTATTAAATATTAGACTACACAAAAATATATTAGAAGATAAAATACAAAGAATATCAAAGAAATAATTGAAGGATGATAAAAATATAATCTTGTTAGAGGGATATAATGAGGCATAGAATTTCGTTTTTGCAAATTTGTATAATGTAAAATGTATACATTTTGGTCATTCCAGCAGCCTTAAGGGTTTACCACTTTGCACCAGGATTGCATCAGATATGTCTAACGACAGGCGCTCTACTCTACTGATACGCAGACCACCCTGGTCCTGTACAGGTGTGGAAGCAGCAGATGAGCACACTCACAGGGTTCAGACTCCAGACTCGGATCACTGCTCCCGCTGCCCGCCGTGGTCTGAGGCGTCGGACCCACCAATCGCTGAGAGGCACCGGCAGTTAAGTCCCGCCTCCTCTCCTGTCGGCCGTTTCTCATTGGTCGCCTGGAGGTGCCATTATTCCCTAGACTGGCCCCTCCACTGCTGCTGTGCTCCTGTGGAGCGGGTTGAGGAGGGGAGGAGGAGGAGGAGGAGGAGGAGGAGGAGGTGGGGGGGGCGCTAGCAGGGAGGGGGAGGGTGACCTGCACCGAGAGGTTGCTTCGTTGCCTCTTCGGAATCCTGTTCTGGGGGAGAGAGGGGCTGCAGGAGGAGGAGGGAGAGGAGGTAGAGGAGGAGGTAGAGGAGGAGGAGGAGGAGGAGGAGGAGGAGGAAGAGGAGGAGGAGGAGGAGGAAGAGGAAGAGGAGAGGAATAGGAAGGAAAAGAGAAAAGGAGGGGAAGGAGAAGGAGGGGAAGGAGGATTAGAAGGAAAAGGAGAAGCAGGAGGAGAATAAGGAATGGAAGGAGGATGAGGAAGAGGAGACGAAGAAGCAAGAGTAGGAGGGAAAGGAAATCAGAGACAAAGGCCGGAAACACACAGATAACACAGTGTTTTCATTCTCCAACATGAGAGCATGGCTAACGCTGTTATCAGGGAAGACGTGATGGAAACACACACACACATATCAGTTCATACGGGCGTGGAGCTTAGTGATGTGTGTGTGCGAGTCTGTGTGCGTGCTTGCACCACTGACGCAGAGAGGAGGGTGTGTGTTTTGTCGGGCTTGGGGGCGGCTGTGGTCTGATTTACAGCCTGCTCGATGTAATGAACGTGAGGGGACGGTGGCCTGGGGAGGTACCTCTCTGGCGCCCTCTGGTGGAGAGGACTGATGGCTGCAGCTGGAGTGCCGTCGGAGCCCACAAAGCCACTGTCGGTCTCTGGAGATACGATCCCATCCTAGACACAGACATATGACACACGGCCGGTAGGAAACGTATACACAGGGGGTGTTTAGTTAGACAACACGCTGAGATGGACACGACAGTGTGCGGGTGTGTTATGGGTGGGGTTAAGCTGTAGTCAGGGCAGACCCCAGACACTGTGGGTGGATGCACTACTACTACACCCTGTCTCATCCAATTAGATCCATGATGAGGGGAACTCCAAAACGCTTCTTTGTGCGCATGTGTGTGAGACTATGTGCAAAGGATTTAGTGTAAATGTGTGTGTGTGTGTGTGTTTGTGGGGGTTGTGTTTAGGTGTATGTCATTGTGTTTGTGTGACTGTATGTACGTGTGTGCATGTGTGTAGGTGTGTATGGGCAGGTGCAAATGTATGCATATGTACGTGGATCTGTATGTGTGTAAAAGCAATGCATGTGAGAGGGTTTGTGTGTGAGTGTGCGTGTGTGCGTTGGTTAATCAGAGGTGAAGGGTTAAGACTAGTTTCTCTAATAAGCAGTGTCATCGTCACCCCATCATCACCCCCCCCCCCCCCCCCCCCCCCCCACCTGAGACATCACCCCCCTGGACGCCCCCCCCAGCCTGGAGCTCTTGGCCTCCCACTCTCCGCTCTCCCCCAGGCTGGTGAGGCTGCTGCTGGGGCAGCGGCCCACCCTCCGCCCCCTGGCCTGGAGGTCTGGAGGCTGCTGCTCCTGCTGCTGCTCCTGCTGACCGGAGGGCCGTGCGGAGGGAACCGGAGGAGACCGGTCTTGGGAGCGCTCGGCCCCGTTGAGAGACGGACGATCCGATTGGCTGGTGCCCGGCTTGGTGGGCGTGGCCCTGTCGTCGGAGGAGGCGGAGTCTCTGTCAGCAGAAGAGGGGGACGGAGTGTGGGTGAGTGAGTTAGTGGGTGAAGGTGTATTCATGTGTATGAGCATTAGAGATGGGGGGAAAGAAATCGATTCAAGGAAGAATCCATTCGCAATTTTAGGTATGTCTCAGGTTTGCCTTTGTGTGTCAGATAATTGGAATCAGTTGATATCAATCATACATTTTCTTCAAATTTAAAACCTTCATACTGGTTATTTCATGCACACACTTATCAGCTTTCATGCCATAATCTGCCACACTGCCTTTCTTGGCACACACTGGAGTAGATCCTGAAAGCCGAACCGCTATGTACTGCACCAATAATCTGTTTATAGTCTGGAATCGTTTTTGAAACGATAATCGACATTGAAATGAATCCTGACCCCAACAATCAAAATCTAAAAAAATGGTCAAAATGATCCCATCTCTTATGTGAGGTGTGTGTGTTTTTGTGTTTGTGCATGCGAGTATAGATGTGCATGCAATGTGCACGTGAGTGAAGGTGTGTTTGCGTGTGTATGTGTGTGCATGTTAGTGGGTTTGTAAATGTGAGGCTACATGTACTTAATATCACCTCCTTCTTTACCCCTGTTGCCAAGCCAACTAAAAGGCTAAATTTATACTGCCTCGGTTTCTTCTTATCATGAAAACCAAAGTGCTTTTCAGACACGCAGACACAGCCACAGCAATAAGGTTATAAAATAAAAACACTAGAATTATAGTATTAGTAATAGGATTGTAATAGTTAAAACTAAATATACCATATATATATTTATGTATAGATAGAAGTTATTCATTCAATCATTGTAAAGTTGTCCCTGACTTTGTCCCGCTCAGGTACGATACGAGGGACCGGGCCCCACAGAACAGAGACTGGGCCCTTGGGACAGCTGGCCCTTGGGACTAACCTCTGGGTGGGTCCCCTATGGGCTCCTCCAGCCTCTCTGGGCCCCCCTGGGTCCTGAGGCAGCCTGGGGCCCCTGGGAGAGCGCCGGGCCCCCTCGTTCTGGACCTCGGCCGGGGTAGGAAGCTCCTGGTAGCTCTGGAAGCTAGCACACAGTAAGTAATGAGAACCTTTCTAATAGTCACACCCTTTAACTAGTTTATTGGTCACTTATTAATATTCACATTACATTTGCTGTCATTGCCGAAATGACCAAGATAAAAGAATAATGATTCATTAATAATTAATTTATATTCAGTTTTAATCTCTATTCTGATTTGGTGTGATGCATTACCTGCCCCTCAAAGAGCTGAGGTCCATCTCGTCCATCCTGAAGGGCTGGAGGAGGAGACGCTCCTCACTCTCCCCTCCACTCTCCCCGCTGGTGCAGCTCAGCCCCCCCCCGGCCCCCAGCAGGGGCCCCGCGTCCCCAGGCAGCAGGACCCCGGGGCTCTGGGGACAGAACCGGAACAGGGAACACAGCAGGGTCAGCCGGGGGGCTCAGAGGGCTGAGGGTTGTAACTGGGGTTTAGGGCTCGACACATACAGCTGGCTGAGGCCGCAGCGATAAACCGGGGACAAAGGGCCCTTCCTAGCACGCTGTATCAAGCCTGAAAGGAGCATATATATTTAATATCAATATGCTGTACAAGGGAGTTCAAAAGGTGAGGAAATCAAAGCCACCTGTCACCTGTTCATTGTACCAATAAAACCTAAAAAGTGTGTGTGTGTGTGTTTAGTTTGGGGAGCAGTGTGTTTGTGTGATTATGAATGTGAACCTGGGTGAGGAGGTGTGTGTGTGTGTGTGTGTGTGTGTGTGTGTGTGTGTGTGTGTGTGTGTGTGTGTGTGTGTGTGTGTGTGTGTGTGTGTGTGTGTGTGTGTACCTGGGGTTGGGACCGGGGCTCCGTGGGCTCACTCATCAGGGATCCAGAGCTGGGACGAGGAGGTGCCATGGAGGAGTACTGCTGCTGCTCTGACAGCTCCCTGATCTCCTCCACACACGTCCCACACTGGAAGATCAGCCCCTCCAGCTCCCTGACGCGCACACACACACACACACACACACACACACACACACACACACACACACACACACACACACACACACACACACACACACACACACACACACACACACACACACACACACACACACACACACACACACACACACACACACACACACACACCATGCATCAGAAAAACACTCGCATACACACACAGATCATGCAGCAGACATACAAATACGCAAACACACAACCACACACAAATTAGAAACATAAAAAGTATATATATATACAGTAAAACTTTATTTGGTCTCTGTGGGAGTGTGTGTGTGGATGATGGCTGGTTTAAGTATAACCATCATCTCTACACATTCCCAAAGACAAACACATAAACAATAATATATAACTGCATTTACGATGAACGCACACCAATGTTACCAATACACAGATTAGATACACAATTACATTCATGTGGTCTTTCAGACACAAGCCCAACAACACAGATACACTCACCTGTTGGGGTCAAAGGGTCTTACTTCCGCCACTCCACGGTGTCTGCGTTCGTCCCGGGCTGCCAGGTAACCTCTCTCCAGAAGGTCCAGCCCCTGCACCAGCCGGGAGAGACCCTACACCAATAACAGCTAATGAGTCAACCTCGGAGGCTGCCTATTGGTTAAGCCTTGATGAGAGGATTATGAACGAGAAGTTGTCATGGTCATTACCTTCAAACGCTCGAACGGTTCCAGTTGCCCACTCGTTATGAGGTCCTCAAATCTTTTCACCTGTATGCACACACACACACACACACACACACACACACACACACACACACACACACACACACACACACACACACACACACACACACACACACACACACACACACACACACACACACACACACACACACACACACACACACACACCTAAACTTAACTGCAATGAATAAATTCTAAACAGAAACCATCTTTCCTTAATTTTTTGGTGTGGAAACAAAATACAAAAAAATCAAGTCCTTCTAATATTAAATATCCTCTTTATATTTGTCCTGTTTCCCCTGCATTGTATCCAAACTAAAGGAGGTACCTGCTGTAGGAACTTGTTTGCCTGCGTGCGGAGCGTCTTGGAGGGGCTCTTTGTTGACCCACAGCTCCCCCTAGAGGAGCTGGAGGACCCTGAGCAGGGACGGCCAGGGGAGGCCGCCGCTGGAGGGAGACAAAGAGAAGTGGTGGGGATGTATAACCAATTATCTTAGCAAATCAAAAAGATGTTCTTAAACACTGCTTGAGAGAACTAAGATGACTACATAACTTAAAAGATTCAGGTCAAAACCGGACACATTGGAATGTTGGTTGATTATAAAAGGCGTTACGTTGAGTCTGCTCCAGTCTGTTCTGGTGTCCTGAGTGGGACCCCATCACTGCTCTCTGGGCATGGGGGAAGCTCAGGGTCATGACCTTTAACCCCTCCTGGGTCATCCTGGATTTGAAGCTCTGGTCGGGTCGTTTAGGGTCGGAGTACAGGTTCACCTGGATGGGTGAGACAGCAGCATGCACAGATAAGTTCTGATACCTTTACACTCACATGAAACACTTTGAAAGAGATATCACATCCCAGGTCTGGGATCCAGCGATCCTGCTACGTTAGAGCACAACTCCGGGGGGGAGGCGGCACAGAGCCTGAGCAGGAAACCAGGAAGTGCAGGGGGCGGGATCCCACCTTTTTTCTCTTCTGCCAGACTGTAGCAGCCTCTCATGGCTGAAGTTGTAGCTACAGGGGTAGCTATATCCTCTTCAGAAGATATTTACGTTAGCATGAGAGATAGTGCGAGATTTTATCATTGGGGATAGAATATGATAAAAAAAAAGTTTTAAAAAAATCCCTGTATGTAAAGTAGCAATATGTTGATTTATTGAGAGACATTGTAGAAAATATAGTAATATAGTCATCATGTGGAAGTGCAAAATGTTAACTGATGTTTAACTAAATGTTAACTACTAGATAATGGAGTGATATCCTAATTCTGAACATATATATTGCAGCAGATATCTATGGGTACTGTTAACATGCACACACACGTGAACACACATGCTCTTGCCACTGTAGTCAAGGTGAAAGGGAGGTTCTGATATATGCTAGTTCGACAGCAAGTAAATCTAAGTTGACCTCACGCTGGCCGAGATAGTCAGAAGGTGTCGAGCACTTGATTGAACTGGTTTATTAATCACTTAATGCAAATATATTATAATAAACATTCCCAATGAACCAACATACTATTATTTAAGCCTTCAGAATGGTTCAGCACTCAGTAACGGATTTATAAATATGGTTTTAGAAGGTTGTGTTTCATAAATAGATTGTATGTGTCAATAAACTACTACTAGTTGAATTAAAAAAAGAAAAGCCTACGTCCATTTTAATTGCAGTCCTCTAAATTGGTGTGGCACTACGCTTATGGTAACATAGAATTTAGAAAATCTGACAAGTGTCAGTGCGAGAAAAGCATTTCACCATAGATGCCATAATGGCAGTGATACAGCGTAAAATAGCTAGCATAAATTATGCATTAAGCTATGTTTTTCACATGCTTTTAGCTGGTAGCTTCAATTCACTAATCTAAATTATGTCAAGCTGCATGAGGTCGCCCACTTCAGATCGGTCCATGTCAGACCTTAGTAATGAACCCGGTGAACCCGATGTTGCTTTCGGAACGTACCCCCCCACCACCCACCCTACCTCTGTACGTCATCGGTGCATAACGTCATCACACCAGAGAGAACATTACAGTCATTAAAGAGAAGGGGACCAAGGGACTCACTTTGAAACAAGGACAAGAGTGGGAACCTTGACTTAACCCCTCGTCTCCTGGGAAATACATTTTCCTTTCCAAACACAATTAAAGAAGATAATTGTATATTTACGACGCATTCATCATGTTAAATGTTATAATCGATTTTTCATCAGCATTATACCATAGGAGTTTCCCTCCAAGGATCCTTTAGAATTATTTTTTTCGGCAAATGACAAAAAAAACAAAAACAGCAACAATGCTTCCGTCTTCTTAAAAACACATCGATCATCGACTTTAGAGAGTGTTTCCCTGTACTGCTGAGCAGACATTACTGGGCCCACGTGCTTTAGCACCAACCGGATAAGGGTTGGGGGGGGGGGGTGGTACGGGTTGTGTGGAGGTGGTGGTGGTGGTGGTGGTGGTGGTGGTGGTGGTGGTGGGGGGGGGGTCTGAGAGGAGACAGATGGCTGTGGTGGGGACCGAGCACTCGGGGTAATCTGGGGTTAATTAGTACTAATGGAGGAATAGTGTGGAGTGGTGCAGCCCTAGGTCCACCGGTCCAGGTCGTTTGGCTATAATGGCCAATAGTGTGGACGTGCGCTTCATGCACTCTCTGTGCAGAGCTTAAGGATCTCAGAAGGGCGCCAAACGTGCACATCGCAGTAGAGCCGTGCACGAGGGCAGCGATGACTCATGATTTAGTGAATAATTTAATCATAATTCATGCTTACACCCACACATTAAATGCTATTTTGTTTGTGCCGATTCACTTCCCTGCCTTCAACCTCACCTCCCAGAGTTCCTGGAGCCATTTTATCAAAACCATTTCATTTTTTCCTTCTCAAAAACCACCATGTGCAATCGTTATATATATCCTCAATACGTCCACAACAGTGATGGCTTAACGATAACAACCCCAGCTAAGGGTGCGCTTTTTTTCCACCTCTCTGCCACACAGCAGGGGTGGAGGTGTGTCAGGGATGCATTAGGGAGCGTGTCCCGGGCTCACTACCTTGGCTCTGAGACGCAGGCGGTCGATGGTGTTCTCCGCCTCAGCGAACCTGGTCAGCAGGGTGTTGTAGTCCTCCTAAGAGGGGGGGGGGGGGGGGGGTTAGAGGAGCGTCAGAGGAGCACTGGGCCTGGACCCATTAGAGGAACACTGGGCCTGGACCCATTAGAGGAGCACTGGGCCTGGACCCATTAGAGGAACACTGGGCCTGGACCCATTAGAGGAACACTGGGCCTGGACCCATTAGAGGAACACTGGGCCTGGACCCATTAGAGGAGCACTGGGCCTGGACCCATTAGAGGAACACTGGGCCTGGACCCATTAGAGGAACACTGGGCCTGGACCCATTAGAGGAACACTGGGCCTGGACCCATTAGAGGAACACTGGGCCTGGACCCATTAGAGGAACACTGGGCCTGGACCCACTGGTGGTCAGAAGGGGAGGGGGAACAAGTGCAGAGCTAGAAGAGGGAGAACCAACCCAAACAGGAGATGGAGAAGAGAGGAGACCAACACTTTGGGCATTAATTAAAATGCCTAAACTACTTGAAAAACATTAGCAAGGCAATCGAATAGATAACTTTTCATGGAAAGCAGTAGCAAAAAAAAATAAAAAACAGCCACTGATGTGTGCGTGCGCTAGAGCTTTATAATTGCACTTGTTTATTGAATATTAATATTCACATATATTATACTGCCAAGTGCCTCATTCTCGTTTTATGAATGCGCTCTTGCACTTCTGGTTAGACGCTTAACTGCATTTCATTTTCGAGTACTTATTCTTGTGGAATGACAATGAAGTTTAATCTTATCCAATTTAATAATTGCATATAAGACCAGCAGATGTATGAACAATCAAGCCAAGGCATTGAAATAAATATCTCAGACGCTGTACAAGGCACACGAGGTCTTTTCGAATTAAATCTCACTTAATCTCCATTTACATCATTAAAATAATATTGGGCTCTTCAACGGGTCAAAGCAGGGAAGAACATGGCTAATTAATAGGGACTTAAGAACCAGTCAATTAACCTGCATAACCTTATTGCTCCATTAAGTCCAAAAGTATTACTCAAGTACTACTCAACATTAATGGCTGAGGGTAGAGATGAGTCAGTTTAGCATAGCTTCGACGTTAGCCTGCCCACCGTTCTTTCCAGGTTTTACCCAGAAAACCCCCCCAGTTACCTGAAGCTGCTCAACCAGTCGGGTGGCCCGCTGAGGGCACCTGAAGTCCTCTGGGACGATGGAGATGGTGGAGTTCTGCTCCGGTGCCGACGGAGAAGGAGGTGGAGAGGGAGGTGCGTCCGTGCTGCTGAAGAGGATCTCTTTGGCGATGTCCGCGGGGGACTTGAAGACCAGGGTGGGCTCGGGGGACAGACTGACCCTGCAGGACTTGCGGCTCTTGGGGGGCTCATAGCCGCTCTTGGGGAAGTAGACCTTTGGTTCCACCTTGGAGAAGTCTGGCGTACGGAAGCTCGGAGCTTCTCTCCTGCCAAACAGAGACAAATACAATTGAGATGATGACTTCAATCTGTTACCTTGCAGTGATGGAACCGAATGCAAGAGCACAGGTTTAGTTTTAGATTGAAGGCTAAAAGTACTATAAGAAGCCTGTATTGGGGTGGAATGAAGATATCCAACTGGAAACAGGTATGTAGCTATTTAGACACATACAAGAGCACTCTACAGCGCCACACAGGTAAATAACATTCATGAGAAAATATATGGATCGGACATCTTACCCTTGCAGGCCTACAGGTAGACCGAGTTCATGGGGACTATCCTAACTTCACCATTAGGGATTTTACCTGACTTCCCGTTCTGGAGTTCTATTTCTGGCGAACGTCTGCAGGGTCCCGCGGGATCTCTCTCTTGGCTTCCTACCAATCCTCCCACCTTGAGGAGCGTAGAGGGCATGTGGACATTCTGGTGGGGCTGCCTGGTATTTCTTTATAGACCAGGCAGGTCGTTCTGGAGGGTTCGAGGGCCTAGAAGAAGAGGCTCCAGGAGAGTACGCGCGCATTTCTCTTGGAGTAGATGTCATCCTCTTGAGCCGTTCGGTTCGTGACGTTTCAGGCATGTCCTTGGTCCGTTTGTGCCTCCCCTCCCATTCCGTCAGTGCCGGGTCAAGACTAACCTTTAGGCCGTGCTGAGGGCCCATATCCCTGGCTGCTACGTCCGGTAACCGATGAGGCTTGGGGGAATGGCTCATGTGGTGGCTGCTGCTGCAGCTGCAGCAGGACTCCGGAAGGCTCTCCGAGTAGACGTCTTCATCCGGCAGGGTCTCTTCCTCGATGCCCACGGACTGAGCCAGCTCCTCCGAGGAGTAGTGGTGCAGGTGGGGATACGCGTTGGACTGCAGCGGTGAAGGAGGAGAAGGAAGAGACGGAAGAGAAGGAGACAGGGAAGAGGCAGGTTTGGGGCGACAGCTTGGGGAGGACGTGGAGGTGTTCTTGGGTGTTCGGCACTTTTCGCTTCTGCCAGTCCTCCCTGAAGGTTTGGTTACTGCGGCAGGTGAGATGTGTTCTTCTTCAGGGTAGGCTGGGGTGGAAGCACCTGGAAAGGGCTCCTCTGGACCACCACAGGCTCCAGTGGGGGCACACCGAGCACCTCCTCCCTCATCTTCAATGTCTCCCTTCACCCTGAGTTCAACCTCCTCCAGGGCGTCTCGCAGCCCAATGATGCCGTTCTCATCCATGTGGCTCTCAAAGTCCTCTGCCCTCAGCTCTTCTACTTCCTCCTCCTCCTCCTCCTCCTCCTCCTCCTCCTCATCACCACCAACAGAATAACCATCTACATCAACTCCGTCCTCCCATCCATCCTCAGACGTAGCGGAGCTGGGCGGAGAGGTGCGCAGTGGGGCGGGGGTCCAGTTCAAAACCCCTGCTTTGCTCATGTTCTTCCCCGACTCCATAACTCATTAGGTCTAGGTCCCCCTTCCAAAGGATCCGATCCCCCCAACCAACCCACTACTAGCCTGGCACAGTCGCTATCCCCTAGCCCAGCACAGTTGCTATCCCCTA
Organism: Gadus macrocephalus; assembly: GCF_031168955.1. Classification (NCBI taxonomy): domain Eukaryota; kingdom Metazoa; phylum Chordata; class Actinopteri; order Gadiformes; family Gadidae; genus Gadus; species Gadus macrocephalus. The sequence goes on from NC_082400.1 coordinate 6,600,242, forward strand.
GCCCGGTACAGGTGCAAGCCCCTAGCCCGGTACAGGTGCAAGCCCCTAGCCCGGTACAGTCACTAGCCCCTAGCCCGGTACAGTCACTAGCCCCTAGCCCGGTACAGTCGCTAGCCCCTTGACCGGTACAGTCGCTAGCCCCTTGACCGGTACAGTCGCTAGCCTCTAGCCCGGTACAGGGGCTAGTCTCTAGCCCGGTACAGGGGCTAGTCTCTAGCCCGGTACAGGGGCTAGTCTCTAGCCCGGTACAGGGGCTAGCACCTAGCCCCTTACAGGAACTCTGAGCGTCGTTCCTGGTCGGTGTCCTGCCCTCTCTCCAAGGCTCTCAAGTGACCACTGGTTGGAAGGCGAGTCAGGCAGTAAGAGGCCACCGCTGGAAGAGTGAGGCGGGATAATGTAGACTCAATTCTTGGTCGTTGCTGTCCAGATGGAGCAGATTCCTTATGGTTCCTGGAGTAGATGGTACAGTAGGTATGTGTAAATGGATGCTGAATAATTCAAGTGCCAGAACAAGAAACATGTCCAAACAGTACAAAAAATAAACATGTAAAATAATAACTGTTTTAAGGTATTAACACAGAAGTAATACATTATGTTGGTAAGAAGGTGCTTCAAGCGCTTCAAAGACTTTATTTATCAGCACCATTGAAACAGGGCAGATGGATTGAACTATCATAACTAATTCAAAAACGAATCGAAAGTGATTACATTCGATATTATTCATTCCACATTCCACGTCTATCAGCCCTTCCCTCACGTTGTCACGGCTGAGCAACGGCACACATCACCCACACAAGCCAGGGCAGGAAGCAGACCTCCTGCTGAAGGCAGAAACCTTTATACTTCACACAGCTTACTCCACACACTAGCATGCATATTCAAGTACACACACACATTTAGATTAAACACACAAGGACACATTCAGGTGCACACACACACACACACACACACACACACACACACACACGTCCAGCTTCAATCAAACACACACACACACACACACACTCTCAGTATAAACTAGTAAGTCATCCATGTATAGGCAAACCAAAGCAGTATTCATTAAACTGGACAGACTGACCACCATGCATTCAAACTAAATAACACTAGCTGACAGCACAGAGAATCTTGCTGAAAGAAAGGTATGGGTTTAGTAGCCTATACGCTACTGTTACGCTATAGTTTATTGTTCAGCGAATACTGGAACAACATACAGCAAACTACGAATTACCAGAACAGAGCAACCTTCACTATACGAATGAACACACAACCTACGACCTGATACCACACGTCTCACCAGCAGACAATTGTGTATTTAGTCAACGTTCAATTGTTCAACTAAGTACAAACGTCCAAACGTCATATTGTTTCTTCTTCTGCCAAACCCTTGAAAAGTGACTTCCTCTAGCATGACCATAACAGATATCTGATGACAGCCTACCTGTTGCTGTGTCCATACTCTCTGTGTACATGCAGTCAAGAGGGGATTTGGGTCAACGCTGAGACAATGGGGGGAATTAAGCTACATGCTAAAGCCTACTACATGTACAGTAGGCTACAGAGGGTTAGCCGCGATACCACACGACGTGGGGCCAAAGACACGGCTTATCCCCAGGCGCTGTGCTTAGGACGAGCACAGTGTCTGGGGTTGACAGGTGGCTGGGGGTTGGGAGGTGAAGTCAGACCGAAAGAGCTCATTAGTAACAGTGACAGTAAAATACAAATCAGAGGTAGAAAAATGAGAAAGATGTTGTCCAGAGGTCAGGCGGTGAGCAAAGAAAAGGAGATAACCTGGAGGATAAGTGCCTGTCTGTCACTTGTCTGCAAAACACAACGTTAACAAGAGCCAAAAGGAGGCTTTGCTTCGCACCAGTTGAAGTAGGCTATTGAGTCACCTACATACCTGGAGAACTCACCATGCCTGAATTACAAAGGATTCTAGACGGGTATACTAACCAAGCAATAACAGGTACTCTGTTCAACAATGGAGAAAGGCAAGGACTTAATCACAGAAAGCAGTGCAGTAAGTGTAAATAATAACAACAGTAGCCATACAACTACATCCTGCCCGTGAGTAACAAGCGGCTGTAATTATTTTGCTGTTACAATATAAACCCAACACTCTTAAAAACATAAGAGTGTACCCTCTTTTCAGAAATGCCTTGTTTTTAAATGTATCTTACACAAACTCCAGGTCCCTAGCCAAGAGGTCGAGAAAAATCAAACACACACACACACACACACACACACACACACACACACACACACACACACACACACACACACACACACACACACACACACACACACACACACACACACACACACACACACACACACACACACACACACCTGTAAGAGAAACAAGAAGCACAGAGTAACGCCAATAAAACATAAACAGGGATTCATCTAACTCGTCGACACATGTGGACAACTCACCGTGTTATGCAGATGTATTTATTTATGAATGCAGAAGTGATTTTCTGGAGATTTCAGATCGGTCGACTGCACAGCTGCAGCGACCCGTTGCCTTGAGAACACACACACACACAAATGCGCGCGCGCAAGGGCGCGCACACACATACACACACTCGCTAGCTAGACCAACCCCCGGGTCACCAAGCGACCACAGACACGCAAACCAAACCAAAGCGTTGAGTCGCAGGTCGGAGCGGCGGACGGAGACGTTGTGCAATAACTTCACTTTCCCGGGTGTACGCGATCGTTTGCAGTAGTTTGTCGCCAGATTTGAACCACAGCATCAGTAACACGACGAGATGCGGGATCACTTGTTGAGAGGAGATCTCTTTCATCAGTTCCCAAAGTCATCAGTCTACCACTATCTCTCACAACGGATAGCCAACGACAATTCTGTATAAAAACAACCCCTCTAAAGCTCGGCGTGCTTGAATCCAGCCTTTCGACGTCCAAACAGCGCTACGTTCACAAGTAACAACAAAGTCGCGGCTATGACCGAGCTAATTATTATACTTTATAGTGGGGCACTGATTTAGCTGGCGCAAAACTAGTGTGAGCGAAACAAAAGCATGACGCCGAAGACGAGCAGTGATTGGCTGGCATCAGTGTGAAAGGGCGGGACAGTGTTTTGATTGACGTGTCTAAACAGTTGGGTATACGGGGGTTTAACAAATAGCCCCACAACTCTGTTTGTTTTTATTATACTCGAAAAAAAAAAGAGGAAATAATATGTGTAAATTCTGAAATGAATATAATCATTAAAAATAAAACTTTAACCTGAAGCACACGGTGTAGACACGAGGGGGCAGACTTTCCTCACCTTTGTCTACCCCAAGAAATGACTTTTTTGTGTTGCTATAGTTGGCGGCATTTATTAAAATATATATTTAACATGAAGTAGATTAAATCCCTGCTGCATGTGTAACAGTGTAAATAATAACTTGGCTTTAATGTTAAATTCCTGTCAAACTTGGGACTGCAACAAACATTTTTTTTGTGTATTTTATTTAGAAAGTCCACAGCGGAAGTTTGTTTCACACTTAAATCCCCGGCTGAGCGCCGCAGTGTTGGAGTTTACCCCGGTAGACGAGAGGGCCGCCTCCCTACGCCTAAAGGCCTGATTCCACCGGACGCGTTACGGCAACGTTACGGCTGCGGCACGTCTTGGCCGCGGTCACCGCAGCAGATAGGTTCCACTCTAATCAATGAGCCATAGAGCATCCGGTCAATTTTCAAAATAAAACACAATACTCGGCTCATGTAGCCTATCACAACGTCATTTATGTACCAAATCATCATTTTTATAAGGGCAATGGCCGGAAGGTCAAAGTGTGGCATTTAATTGCAGTCGTTTTGGGAGTGGAAGTTGAGTACATTAGGTTTAGGAATTATCAAGTGATCTCGTGATCTCGCGTGAATACGACTGGCTCGCAACGCACGTTGCGCTGCCGTAACGCGCCCGGTGGAAATGCAAGCAGGGCAGAGTCGCAGCCGTTCCGTGCCGCAGTCGTGACGTTGCCGTAACGCGTCCAGTGGAATCCCCTGGTAAGGGTTGTAGTGGGCAAAACTCTGACTGTTTGTGCGTATGCACCAAACAGCAGTTCAGAGTACTCGGCCTTCTTGGAGACCCTGAATGGAGTCCTGTATGGGGCTCCAGTAGGGGACTCCGTAGTTCTACTGGGAGACTTCAACGCCCACGTGGGCAACGATGGAGACACCTGGAGAGGCGTGGTTGGGAGGAACGGCATCCCTGATCTAAACCCGAGCGGTCGTTTGTTATTGGACTTCTGTGCTAGTCATGGGTTATCCATAACGAACACCATGTTCGAACATAAGGGTGCTTATAATTGTACCTGGTACCAGAGTACCCTAGGCCGAAGATCGATGATTGATTTCGTGATCGTGTCATCTGATCTGAGGCCGCATGTTTTGGACACTCGGGTAAAGAGAGGGGCGGAACTGTCAACCGACCACCATCTGGTGGCGAGTTGGATCAGGGAATGGGGGAAATTTCCGGATAGACCTGGTAAGCCCAAACGTGTAGTGCGGGTGAATTGGGAACGTCTGGAGGAGGCCCCGAGTCAGGAGTATCCCTGAGTATCTTCGACTCACACCTCCGGCGGAGTTTTTCTGGCATTCCTGTGGAGGTTGGAGGCATTGAGCCGGAGTGGGCGGTGTTCAAAGCCTCCATTGCTGAAGCTGCGGCGGCTCCTCAAGGGGCGGTAACCCTCGGACACCGTGGTGGACACCGGTGGTCAGGGAAGCCATCCGATTGAAGAAGGAGGCCTTCCGGGATATGGTATCCTGGGGGGACTCGGTTGCAGGGTACCGACAGGCTCGAAGGGCTGCAGCTGCTGCCGTGTCGGAGGCTAAGCAGCGGGTGTGGGAGAAGTTCGGAGAGGCCATTGAGAAGGACTTTCGGTCGGCACCAAAGTGTTTCTGGAAGACTATCCGGCACCTCAGGAGGGGGAAACGGAACCATCCAATAGGGGTGTAACGATAAATTGATGTAGATCGATACATCGATTGATTGGCGAACGATCCAACTGCATCGATGCAACGCCCAAACATCGATGCATATCGCTGTATTACACGCTTTTATTATTATATATCTCCTTTCGCGGGTGTTTGTGAAACTATTTCTGCGCAAAGCACCAAGCCGCTCGTATCCATTCACCGGTTAAATGAGGCTACAGCGAGCACATGTGTGAGCGTGAGGATGTCTAGTTTCGCCCGTTTTTTCAGCCTAACGTGATTAAAAGTAGCCAAATCGGGCTGGAAAATGTGCCCAATCTGGCAACACGGACGGCTTATCTTAACAGCCAAGATGATTCCGAGGGATGTTTTGTTTTTAGAAGAAAACTATCCACACAGATCGGTTGGGAATGGTCTACGTTCAAAATGAAAGATCATTACAGGCTCTTTAATTTAAGCCATAAAAAACCTTTGGCACTTAAATGCAATTATGTGGCACTTTATTATTTGTATTAAAAATTGATTGTTTTTGTTTTAAATATCCGGAAGAGAAAAGAAATAAAATGATGAAATTATAATTGAGTTGATGTGATTGTAAGAGGTTGTGTTAAATGGGCATATATCGTCTCATATCGATCGCATGCCCCTGAATCGAAATCGTATTGCGGCAGACTTGATATCGGCAAATATCGTATCGTTGTCCAATGAATCGATATAATATCGTATCGTGAGGAAACCAGAGATTTACACCCCTACCATCCAAGCTGTGTACAGTAAGGATGGGACTCTGTTGACCTCAACTGAGGAGGTCGTCGGACGTTGGAAGGAACACTTTGAGGAACTCCTGAATCCGAATAACACGCCCTCTGTTGGAGGCAGAGCTCGAGGTTAGAAATGCTAAAGGCTCTGGGTGTTGAGAGGCTGTCATGGTTGACACGCCTATTCAACATTGCGTGGGAGTTGGGTACAGTGCCAAAGGAGTGGCAAACCGGGGTGGTGGTTCCCCTGTTCAAAAGGGGAACCAGAGAGTGTGTGCCAATTACCGGGGTATCACACTTCTCAGCCTCGCTGGTAAAGTCTACCGGTAAAGCGGCCGAGTTTGAAGCGGCTGGGATGAGGATCAGCACCGCTAAATCTGAGGCCATGACTTAACAGGAAACCGGTGGATTGCTTACTCCGGGTAGGAAATGAGTCCTTAGCCCAAGTGAAGGAGTTCAAGTACCTCAGGGTATTGTTCGCGAGTGAGGGTACGATGGAGCGTGAGATTGGCCAGAGAATCGGAGCAGCGGGGGCGGTATTGCGTTTGCTTTACCGCACCGTTGTTACGAAAAGATAGCTGAGCCGCAAGGCAAAGCTCTGGATCTACCGGTCGATCTTCGTTCCTATCCTCACCTATGGTCATGAGGGTTGGGTGATGACCGAAAGGACGAGATCACGGGTACAAGCGGCCGAGATGAGTTTTCTCAGAAGGGTGGCTGGCGTCTCCCTTAGGGATAGGTTGAGAAGCTCAGACACGCGTGAGGAACTCGGATTAGAGCCGCTGCTCCTTTACTTAGAAAGGAGTCAGCTGAGGTGGTTCGGGCATCTGGTAAGGATGCCCATTGGGCGCCTCCCTTGGGAGGTGTTTCAGGCACGTCCAGTGGGGAGGAGACCTCGGGGAAGACCCAGGACCAGGTGGAGAGATAATATCTCAACACTGGCCTGGGAACGCCTCGGGATCCCCCCGTCAGAGCTGGTCAATGTGGCCCAGGAAAGGGAAATCTGGGGCCCCCTGCTTGAGCTGCTCCCCCCGCGACCCGACCCCGGATAAGCGGATGGTGCGAGCGAGAACACACTGCAAGGCTTTTCCATTAATTGCACACTGTTCGTGTTTACTGTCCCATGTTGCAACACACACACACACACACACACAGTAGCAGAGAATGGCCTGCGGGGCAGTATGTACATTGTTAAATACATGAATAGGCTTGAATTTAGTAGTAATAAGGATGTTTCATATTTGTACAAAATGGATAATGTAACATTGCAGAATAACAATGTATATTAAATGTATTGCAGGAGTTTAGCTTGACATTAACCAAGTTAAAGGACAATTAAATGAACCGCAACAAACATGTAGAAGTCAATGTGGGATTTTAATATATAAACAAAAACACTTGACAGAAATTGAATACAATTTGTAAAGGAAAGCAGAGGAAAACATTTTCCCAAATGAATCCTTTCAAAATGTCACCACCATTCCGAAAGCAAGTGAAGAGGTTTGTGTAAAAGCAGTCCTCCCTGACCAGCTCTGTCCCTGACTCTAAACCCTGACTCTCAACCCTAACGCTAAACCCTCTGAGGGCAGGAAGACGTGCCTTCAGTGTAAAGGTTTGAACCACAGAGTAGGAAGAAAAGTGGAAGCAGTAGTGAAGTAGTGAGGTTAGTGACAGACGTGAGGGAAAGGCGTGTGGAAGCACACGGTTACATTTGGGGTCAAGAAGATCACTCCCACTGGAGGTCATTGATCCATCAGCCTCAGACTGCTGAGCTCAGCAGGTCTTCTGGAGGACGAGGCTCAGATGAACTGAGGGGACGGGACCAGCAGGATGTCAGGATCAGGGCGGGTTTAGCTCAGGTGTGTCTACCCCCGACCAAACAGGATCAGGTGAGGTTAAGCTCAGGTGTGTCTGCCCGGACCAAACAAGGACAATGATTAGGTTCAATATTCAAAAGATGCAACATTATCTGAACCAAAGATAAATCATTAAGGAGCAGGCAGGCTTTAGGGCCCCCTACCTAGTCCACTATGTCCAGATAATGCACAATTATGAGGAATCCTTGATGGTAGAGTCCTGGTGGTCCTCAGGATTTGCCTTCCAGATGTATGGCTTCTCCATCAGTCCTCCCGATTCCTGGTGTGGTTACAAACGTAATTTGTCTCTAATGTAAGGTTACACACAGTAGTAGTTTGTCACTAATGTAAGGTAACAAACACAGTAGTAGTTGGGCTCTAATGTAAGGTAACAAACACAGTAGTAGTTTGTCTCGAATGTAAGGTAAAGAAACACATGAGTAGTTGGGCTCTAATGCAAGGTAACAAACACAGGAGTAGTTTGCTCCAATATCAGGTAACAAACACAGTAGTAGTTTGTCTCTAATGTAAGGTCACAAACACAGGAGTAGTTGGGCTCTAATGGCGCGTAACAAAGTAGCAGCTGTAGTGTGTCTGGTAACCAACCACAATAGTACGCCGTAACTTGTACTGGACAAACTAATCCTGCGTTACAACAAGTCCACTGTTTATTTTAGGCAAACTTACGAGGATCCTGGTTGGTGGAGTGAGGTCGTCCTCCCGTCTTGGCTCCTCCATCAGCTCTCCTCAGCCAGAGTCCTGGTCTGGAACAAACAGCGCGAGTCTGGCCCTAAAGTCTGGTAACAAAATGTAGTTTGCCTTATTTTTAAGCCCTTTATTTCCAGTTTGTTTGGTTAATACAAACTTAGAATCCTTGTTGGTAGAGTGCTGGTCATCCTCCAGATTCACGGCTCCCCTACCAGCTCGCCTCCGCTCCAGAAACACGTTCTAGTAAGAAAACACAGCGGTAGTTGGTTAACGCATGTCAAAGTAACAGCTGTATTTTGCCCTTTAAGTCAACCATGTAAGTAAATACAAACATACGAGGAATCCTTGTTAGTCGATTCCTAGTCGTCCTCCAGCGTCTCAGCTCCTCCAGCAGCTCTCCTCAGACAGAGTCCTGGTCTGGAGCAAACAGTGGAAGTCTTGCTTCAACATGTGGTAAAACAGATGTAGTCGTCTGGTATATATGGTACAAATGCCAGTAGTTTGTGGTAGCAGTATTCTACGAGAAGTGGCAGTGAGTGTGATGATAACTTAAGAGTCAAGCTCCATCTACCCCACGACAGACGTCACTCACCAGGCAGGCCCTCCACCAAATCCTCCACCAGCCAAGGGACGCAACGCACCCCACCTCCTGCATCTGAGATTCACTTGTAAAACGGAAGACAAATTTAAACACTTAAATTAGACAACGTCTGCAGATTGTCGCGTTCAGCAATTCATCCACTACGGTCGTAGCAGCACTAGTAACATTAATGGCTCATATGACTCTTGCATAACCACCGTATGAATTAACTCACGGCGTGGCACAGATTTAAAGTCATAAGATGATAAAAACCAGACCTAATGAGCTTGGTGATGGTTACCCACTGGTCCGGTGCTGCAGGCCCCTGGTCTCCAGCCTCAGTCTCCGGTCCACCCTGGCACCACAAGCCTCCGGTCCCCAGCCTCTCAGCCTCGCCTTTCAGCTAAAGCAGCAGGTTTACATCAGCATTTGCCCAACAATAAACTTATTTGACTCATCCGAAACCGAGTTACACAATTAATTGAACTATTATTTTATAACTCAAGGCCAGAAAAGACTTGAGACCAGACATGAGCATCCAGTTTTTGGGAATGAAGACAGAGCAGTCCACAAGTTTAAAGAAGTGGTTCAGGCCATGCATTGAAACTGACCTGAGAAGACTACTCACACACACACACCAGAGCACTGACCTGTTCTGGAGGACTTCTGACAGGAGGTGGAGGTCTGGCTCTGGGTGAGGAGGTGGAGGTCTGGCTCTGGGTGAGGAGGTGGAGGTCTGGCTCTGGGTGAGGAGGTGGAGCTCTTGCTCTGGGTGAGGAGGCAGACACCTTGGGACAAACTACATGTTACCTTTTTAACCTTGTACAGTTCTAGAGTATCTTCTACTGTAACATGTGGGAATGACGGCCATTATTTTAGCTTTGATATTATCCAGTTGCTAACTCTGCACCAAAGTCATTGTTTAATGTCATTCTATTGGGTAGGGTTTAACTTCTGTGGCAATTAATGACAGCAGATATTTAGAACGTACAAAAGCTGAAGTAACAAAGAACACTAAGCAGTATCAAAATTAAATCAAATTTACTCAGCCATATTCAGGTGCTGGGTTCCTTTGAAGAAATGTCAAATTGTCTTCCACCTTGAAATGATTTTTCAGCCTTCACTGATGGGGCCGCAAGTAGAACGCCGTTCTGTACGCAGCGAGAGTCCCGTCAACGTGGTTAAAAGTACGGCGCAACCATCGGAAATTATCAACATATTGTACGACGTACGTGTCAGTATGTATTTAATAATCAAACTTAAGTTGTTTAAGATAGGGGAAACAATTCCCAATGGAAACCGACTGAAAAATAGTTTCCGTTGGCAACGGCTCGAGGTTACGCAAATACAATCCAGAACGTTTCGCCAGATTCCCTTAGGGGACTCCCGTCCAACTAACTGCCAGGTGGTTTCTTATGGTTGTCAAGACTACATTGTTCTATGCTGATAACCATTGGGACTAAATCAAGTGACCGCACTCAGAACCTTCCACGGCGGGAAGCACAAACCGTCCGACTGGAATCCGAACATTCCGGCCGGAACCAACCAAAGAAAAAACAGAACCAGCGCCTCACCTTGAGCTGAACGGAGGAAGATCCTGAAGTCCAGCGATGGTCTTCATTAAAATACAGCCAACAGACTTACCTTGAGGAGATCTGTTTGTTGCTGTTGGTCATTACTACTATTCAGTGTACCGTTACATTATTATGCACCCAGTGTGGACAAGTTATCACTCAAAACCATACGAAGAACCAAACTACCATGTACAACAATGTACAACGCGTCTACATTTTACAATTATCTAGATTATTCAGGGTACAAACCATACAGAGCAAATCTAAACGTTGAGCTCACAGAGAGCCTCATCACCAACAGCAAATCATGCCAGCCAGCCAACACATGTACAGCTCTAGTGAGAAGTGGGCATCCGAGTGAAAGGACTGCCCATATTAAAAAGAAGCCCAATTCCTGAACTATCCAACCATCTTCATGGTTTAAAGATTTACAGACTTGACATTCCGTTGTGTTCTAATCCCCTTAGTCTGCTCCCTCGTTACACATAAAACACTACATCGCCATCACTAGAGTGTTGCATCCTACTCATGGGGGTGTGGTCTGAGTGAGCAGAGATGCATGCTGGGATACAGTGCTGTCTGAAGTCTTCAGTTCTATAGAAACGCCCCTCAGGAGAAACCAAGTGTTTGAGAATCTGTCGTGACATCAGTTACATGAAATGGAATATCCTTCAAGATGGCGCCAGGATTCTCAGAGGAGAAAGGCCAAGAGGAAGACGTGTGGGTTCTTCCTCTCAGCCAGTTGAACACAACAACGGTCTTCATCAGAGTACCATGGAACAGTCTCCTCTTTACATCTTGAAGCCCCAGTGAAGGTTCCCTTACCTCCTCAGCTGAAGAGCAACACTTCAGCTCGAAGAGCGAACTAGCTGGAGTGCCCGGATTGGTTCTGATTTAAGGGAACCAATCGTTCAGCTAGTCCTGTCCGAAACAAATACAGTTCAGCCTGAGAGGACGTGCAACCGAGAGCAAGTCAAGATCCACAGGGCTCTCCATCAATCCAGCCAGGTAGGAAGAGCCGTCTCATTACAGGTCTGAAGGTCATCTTGAATATCCATTTAGGTCTCTTTCCAACGTCAGACTCTCCTTGTGGAATTCCTTTTGGTGTCCATCCTCCATTGATCCTGATTGGTGTAGTCCTAGTTTGAAGTCACTTGAGTTGGGTACTCTCCTTCCTGCCCAGTGTGTTGGATCTCGCTCCGGAGCGTCGCTCAGGGCTCTTCATGTCTACTTGAGGCCCTTAAGTAAACGTGAGGCCGTCCATCAGGTATGATTTAGTTTACCATTCCAGTCACACAGACCCCCGTCTGAACATTATCACCGTCAAAGCAAGCCGGACACACACGCATAGAACAGGCACGTAGAACCCCATGCCAGGTGTGACACACACACACACACACACACACACACACACACACGATAACATTCCATCACACCCGCCCCCCCCCCCCCCAGCTCTCCTGCCAGGGCACCCATAACAGAACAACCAATGTCTCCAGAGACGTAAATTATGTACAACATTCTTCAGTGGCGTCCCACATTGGTGATGGATTATGCTTGGTGTCTCCAAAATGTTTCCTAGGTTGATTCAACATCTCTGAAGTCATGTCTTTGTAGTCCAGTGGTTTCCTGAATGAGGGGTCTTCACAGATGCAAACGGTGCAGCTTTAGTCAGCCTGAGGACAGGAAGGAGATCATCTGTTCAGAAGACCAACCAGTGGAGGGGGGGTGGCTCTTGAGGAGCAGGATCCAGCAGGAGGGGGGCGAGGTGGCGGAGAAGGACGAAACCGAGCGTTGACAGAGAAGGCTGAAAGCGACCAGATGAGAGGAAGAGTTTCCCGAAAATCTACATCGTTTTTTGTGTATGGTTAAATATGACTAAATTATAACAACGTTTTTAGGGCTTAAAAGTCGAAAAAGCATAATAGGTCCCCCTTAAGAACATTCCAGTCCATGTAACTGACGACACGACAGTTTCTCAAACACTGTTTCCCCTGAGGGGGCGTGTCTACAGACCTGTAGACTCGAGACAGCTCTGTACCCCAGTATGCACCTCTGCTCCCTCAGACCACACCCTCAATAAAGCAACACTCTTGTGATGAAGACGCAGAGCTCAGGAGAGTAGAATGAAAGAAGACTGAAGATATCAGAACCCAACCCATTACTCCAGCTTACAATAACTTGGAGCCTGTAACCATTTTAACAAATCATTCAAACCAACATAAACCAAACACCTAAGTAACCCATGAACCAATAAAACATCCTAACTACTCAGATCAACCTTCAGGTAACCGGTTAACTCACCAGGAAGCCAAAATACAACAATGTGCCCAAGAGTAATGAGAAATTAATGACTTACAGTTTGCAGTTATGCTTCATGGTTAAGTTGGGATACTCACAGAACTGCAGTTAAATATCCATGATGGACCTTTGAAGGAAGGAAAAGTTTACTCAAATTTCAAATGAGTTAAACCACCACAATCCCAGATTTCCTTCACACATTATCAGTGATTTATTTATCAGTTGTGCTTTGCAACACAATTCTACTCACATCAGGTTCAGATGAGATGCTCTTCTTTACTTCAAAAAGTCTTTAACCTGTGAAACTGGAAGAGATGTTAACTAAGTCACAACAGACCAAGAAAACAGTACACAAATAAATGTACTGTCCGGTTCCCTTTTAAGTGAAACGCACCAGATGCAACCAATTAACTAATTAAGAAAACCTGCAGTGCAGGTTCGGCACCCTGTGGTCTTCTTGGTAACACTGAGAGGCTATTTCAGCTCTGTGTTTGATCTTAAATGACTTCCCTCATTTTAATGAAAGGGATGAGTCTGATTTGACTGATTTAGATTCAAAGTCTTCATTCAATTCACCTTACTGTGTGCGCGAGTGAGTGTGTGTGTGTGTGTGTGTGTGTGTGTGTGTGTGTGTGTGTGTGTGTGTGTGTGTGTGTGTGTGTGTGTGTGTGAGTGTGAGAAGGAAAGAGACCAGAGAAACTCATTCACTGGTTAAACTGGAGTCATCGCCTACCACCACACACGTTAACACACACACACACACACACACACACACACACACACACACACACACACACACACACACACACACACACACACACACACACCATACAGACACACACAATACACCATATAGATTCACACCATATGCACGCACACACCACAGATACACACATATAGATTCACACACAATATTGATACACACAACATATAGATACAAACCATATGCACACACAAACGACAGATACAAACCATATATATATATACGCTACGCACACACCATAGGTATACACCATATAGATATGCACACACCATAGTTACACACCATATAGATACTCACCATAAAGATAAACACACCAAATAGACATACACCAAAGATTAACTTAATATAGATACAAACTAGATAACCCCCCCCACACACACACACACACACACACACACACACACGATACACTCCATACAGTTCTGGTCACTAAATACTACTCCTTCTCTCTTCTCCTTCTCCCCTCTAATCCTTTTCTCCTCTCCTTCCGTCTCTCTTCCACGCATATCGCATTTTTATTGCCTCTACTCAAGAGAATAGATTTGGGTGGGGATTTCTAGGTTTCATAAACATCCGGGGCTTAACCCAATTTCAGCGAGACCTTGGGTGTTTCCCAATGTCAAGGAAGCATGCTCAACGGCCGCCCTTTTAAGGACACTACGTCATAGAACGCCGACAAGCACTGTGCCAATGTTGAGGACCACGGACATATTATAAAATGGACAACGGATTAAAAAATGGCGCCTATTCCTATGTAAACTGCTCAATGGCGCAGGGCAACATCAAGGAGAGATATGCTTCCGCATCATGGGTCTATGGCTACACCCTACTTCATGACGTACCGGATGCAGAAATATTCTTGTTTTTTAGCGTTGTTAGCATTGTAGCATCATAAGCGAGAGGTCTGAGCGATGGCAGTCGCATTGTTTACAGACCATGGAAGTAATCCCCCGATGATTCTCTATATGTTTAACAATTATTTTAGATTAGTTTGCCCCTTTTTGACTTTATAAGAAAAGCACCTTGTATATACCTTTTTGAATGTTAAAACAGAAATAACAATTACCACTCGTTTAATATATTTCGAGAATCAAATACCCAATATATACACAGACCCATCAGCTGGTGTACCCAGGGAACTCACAAGGTGTTAGGAAGCAAAGGAGTCTCTGAAATGACCCCACATGGTATCATGGACCTATTATGTGTGGGTGCAATAAATAAGACAGATATGATGGTGGCCAGCCCCACGTCAGGTTTCAAAAACAAGTAATACTGAAACTGAATCTCAAACTTGATCCTGAAATGTATTGAACATGAAATATTGTACAGGGAGAGGGCTGTGGCCGCAATCGATGGAGGAGGCAGTCAGGTGTGCAGGAAGACAACAACAGGAGTATGATGGACAGGGAATGAGGAAATCAGGCCTACTGTAGGCCTATGTAAATAAGATTAAAGATGTCTACGATAGCATAAATGATAACTGTAAATGGCAGGTGTACTTTGCTTTTGATGGAGCCATAATGTTAAATTAATAAGCATTTTATTGATGGGCACATTTCAGGCCACTTAAGCACACCTTACATGCATAATTAATAAAATATTAAAAACACTTGGGTGAGGCGTGTTTGTCACTTATGGGAAAGAGCTGCAGTAACGGAATAAGATGCAGCTGGGCAGGGTGCTGAGAAGTGATGCATGAGGCATGATGGTGGCACGGCAGACAAGTAGGGGAGAATGATGGACTGGGATCTGATGAGGAAACAAAGATTTTCCAACTTAAGATAAAATATACTCTGAAGTTTCCAGTTTCTGCAAACAGAAGAGAAGGGGTTTCGTTAAGGCCTTGTATCATTAATAAGATAGCCTGACAATCAATAACAAAAAAAATAAAACAAAGTCTTAGTTTAAAGCCCACTCACCACGTCAAGGTGCAGGCCAAGAGTGGGAACTTAGAACAAAGACTCGCATCACAAACTCAGTCACATGAAAAAACACATAAATACATGAAACATCTAGTATAACTACGAGACCATAAGATACGTTTGGGTTTCTCTCGTTTTATCTTAAAAACGAAATACACATAACATTGAGAAAAGGTAAGAAAATAAAAGTAATAATAGATTAAGCTAAACTCAGTTAGTGAGGTCATTGATCGGATGTGCTGTTCAAAAAGAAATGCACTATTAAACTATGCCTTGTGCTCCGTTATGCAAGCTCCAAGTCTACAATTGAACAATGTCTTTTTGCAGTTTTGAGTGCTTTGTGCCAACTTGTGCCACACTGCTTAAGAAACAGATTCCTTCCAACTAACTATTTACGAAAAATGCAGTCAACTTATGTACAAATAAATGGTTACATTTCAACCAGCAACGAAGTTGGAGTGGCCTACACACATAAATAATTGTAATACACCAACATTGTTAACTGTCATACATAGGTAGCTAAACAAGCTAATGAAAAATTAAATACCAACGCTGAACTGTTAGACTATTAGCAATAATATAAAATGATACTGTAATGCACCTGTTCTTTATCTTTGGATCTTTGGAATAAATGGATCAATATATGGTGAATCACAATGATCTGTCACGGTTAGCGGGTGGCAGGCAGGCAGGTAGGACAGCTCGGGTAAAAGACAAGGGCTTAAATACAAAACACACACAGGGCACGCAACGAGTAACAGCTGAGACACATTAGGGGAGGGAGCAGTAATCACACAGGAGGGAAACCTGACATGTGGAGAAACGATAGTTACGTATGTAACTACGGTTCTATGAATTCCGGATGACCGCCAGAGGCGGTGCTTTAGCACTGGATGTTCCATCTCGCGCATGCAGTGCTAAAGCACCGCCTCTGGCGGTCAGTAGGAATGAAATAGAACAAGAAACAAGATTCCTTAATGAAGCTAGCTTTTTTCTTTCATATTGGAATGGATGTTTGCATGCCATTTTGCGTAACTTGTAGTTTATGATGAAGAAATGTTACTGGGGTTAAGGCTAGGGTAACGGTAAGGGTAAGACACAAAGTGTTTTTGCAACACAATATTTCTTACAATAACACAAGATCCCAAGTTTTGATGACTCCAGTAGGAAACTTAAGATACCTAGATAAATGCTTGAGTGCTCACAAAACATCAACAAGTCAGCAGTGTGGTACAGGGTGATCATTTCTGATATACAGTACAAAAGCTGAAACTATTAGCGAGGAGTGGGAAAGATGCAGACGCAGACGTGGGAAGCAATAAGACACACCAACACACAGTTGCCTGTTGCAAAATGGTTCAGAGTTTAATATAAATAGTTAGGGTTAGCTGGTATGCCGTTATCTGGTATGGCTATAGTCTAATGTTAGCTTAGTTCGTGTTGTTTCGTGATGTTAATCGCTAGTAATAGTAAGTCATTTGTAGAAATATAGCCTATCATCACAGACTGTAGGAATGTCACCCACCCTCCATCGCGAACAACACTGACGCTCGTAATCCTGTAGGGCAGGGGTCTTCAATTAAAATTGAACAAGGTCCAGTTACTAAAAATTCCTTCCAAGAAAGATCCGAACCTACCACGTCCTAATAGCCTTCTTTTGTCAAATACAATCAACACGGCATGTTACCATGTAACTTCAGATGTATTTATTTTCAATTTCCAAATAGCTTACTTTTAACCATGAAAAACTAGTAGGCTAAGACAAAGTAACGCATATTAACATTTCAAGTAAACAAAACAGGTACATTAGGCCTGCAATTCAAGTAAACATATAAAGTGCATAAGGCCTACATGTGAGGTAAGCAGAACAGGAACACTAGGCCTACACTTCAAATAAACACAAAGTGTATTAGGCCTACATTTCAAGTAAGCAAAACAGGTACACCAGGCCTACATTTCAAATAAACACAAAAAAAGAGTATTAGGCCTTCATTTCAAGTAAGCAAAACAGTGTCTCAAGTGGTGTTAGACCCAACAGGTCCTCACAGATCTCTTTCTTGTCTTGATAAAACAATTGCATATAAACCAAAAGCTATGCATTATCCGTTACATCTGAAGACTCATCAATGGCTAAGGATGGGGCACTCTGAACAGCCGCATGAAGCTGTGACAGTGCGTCATCTGATACAATTTCAGATTTTCTGGTTGTCGTTGCAGCTCACATTGGGATTTGTTTTATTTTTTCACACAATTCATCCCTTTGTTTACCTTCAAGTAACGTCTCGGCAGCAGCGTTCAAGCACTCCTTCACAACAGTCGTGTGACTGAAAGTTTTTTTATGTTGCCCCAAAATCCATGCAATCTTAAGTGAGAATTCATTTGCACGTTGCTGGCCTGTAAATGAGTGTGTGAAGACACGCATAGACCTCTCATACTGAGCTCTCCGCTCGGATATTTTCCACGCTCTTACTTCTGACTTCTGGGGATACTTTTCCTCGAAGGATCTGTGTTTGGATTCGTAATGCCGCTTAATATTCCTGCTTTTTAACAGCGCCACCGTTTCAACACATAAAAGACACAACAAAGGTTTTGTACTGCCTTGCGGGAGAATGAACATGTATTGGTCAGTCCATTCATCTTTAAAATGTCTGTTTACGGGGTCAACTTTCCTTATATTCGAGCAAGCCATTTTCTCATTCCAAATCGCTCTTCCGGTAAACAAAAAATTAGATTGGCTACTTTTTGAGTGACGCAATTACGCAAATGCCGTGACAGACGGAGGGAGGGGGGGAGTTCTGTGAGTGCATGATCTTCGCTCGGTGAAGATCATTGATTTTTGCTGTTTTTATGCTGTACTACAGACTATTCTGCCTTTCAATTTGTATTTCAGTGAGAAATGATTTTATCAACATAATTATGCTTTGTATCGTGAAATCATGTATATATTTTTTAATTATTTTAAATTGGTCATGGGTCCGGATAGGACCGTCACTTGGTCCGGACCCGGACCGCGGTCCGCCGTTTGGAGATGCCTACTGTAGTGCAAGGGAGTTCATGTAGAGTCCCAGAGCTAGAATCAAGCCAGGGTCGACTAAAAATGTAATAAATAAAAGCTTTCTGGGGAGATTATTTTTTAAATATATGTATATATATATAAAAATATATATCTTTTTTTCTTGTGAGAGTAGGTTGGGCCGAGCCCCACCTGCCCCTAATGACCAGTCGTCACTGTATATATATGAATGAGGGTAGAAGTGCAGGGGAGAGGAAAATAAAGACACGATTGCTGTAACAATCGTTTTCTCGTTCGATGGATGAATAGGTATGTCATCATGATCATACCGTGACAGGTGCTGCCCCTGTCGTCCAACGCGTCCTAAAGGAGGCCTACCATAGTTTGGCCAAAATAAGTGCACTTCTTGGTGAAATTCTAATTTCCTCTAGTGAGGTCCTCCTTAGTTGAGTTGTTTGAAAAGCACGGAATTTGTAATTAGAGTTTGGGTGTAATTTCACTGAATGTGATGTCGTGGAATAAAAAAGTGTTGATTTGCATCCGTTATTATTATCCGATTTGAGGATCTCGTGTTGAGGAGACCACATTTTATTGACGCTCTTTAAAACTCAAATCTTCTAAAAGAGTGTAAATAAACGGGGCTACTATCTTCTCTGCTTTTCCCTGCTGCACGAGAATAATCACGAGGGGCGATTCATTTCACGACAGGGGTGCGTTCCACGGCGCAGCACTGGAATCGAATCACAATATTTCCCTCTTCAGGGCACTGGCGAGTAAATTACTTACCGCAAGAACACGGTCAGCATCAGATTACCCGGTGCAGTCACACACGACTCTTTGAGGTCAATGTTATATTAAGCAATATTACCCAAGCTAGAGTAGCCTAAGTGATAAAAGTGACACTATATTTCCACTGCATATTTGTGTTGTCCTATGTGTTGCTTTCTGTGGCTGTTTCGTCACAGTAAAACAACTTTGAGAGATGGAAAAAATAGGGTTGAAAATAGATTGTATGTATCTAACATAGAGGAAACCAGAGAGAGAGAGAGAGAGAGAGAGAGAGAGAGAGAGAGAGAGAACGAGAGAGAGAAGTGCAGAGAGTTGTGATTCACAACTCATCTTCTATTACTCTGTTCCTCTTCACAAGTTTTGAAGAGGTACAGAGTTATAGAAGATGAGAGAGGAAGAGACAGAATAAAAGAGTGAGATGGGAACAGAGAAATAGAGGGGAGAGAGTATAAGCAAGAAAGAAAGAGGCGGACAGAGAGGCTGGTTGCATTGTAATTATATAGTCATACAGTGTGTGCTTGCTCAGCAGCTTCACAATAAGAGTACTCTGAGTCTGCCAGTCTGTTTTGTGCAGTAACCTTTATTGTAAAATTAAACACACTTTCTGTATAAATAGCATTTCACATGAAAATCTGCAAGCGAGGAAAATACATAAAAAAACGGGCAAAATCAGATGTCTGAACATTTCAGGGGATAACAGAAGACTGGCCTTTTGTGCAGGTGATATCGGTCGAGTTAAACAGGAAAAAAAAAAAGAATGGAAATCATAGTTCCGAGGTCTAGTAACGTGTGTGGATTTAATCTTGAGAAGAGGAACCAAAGTGCCAAGAATTGTTTATGTGCCTTTTTCCATCACATCAAAATAATGCACACATTGGAAATTGTGGGACTTGCCGTCAAACTTTATTGGTGGTGGACACGTGCACGTAAACTTTTTTCTGCTATAAAGATCCCACTTCATAATTAATTTTATTTATAATGTCTTTCAGTTGGCGAAACTACATTTGGATATACCGGAGGAAAAGCCATAAAACAATGCTATGCTATGTTGTTGCTACTCAAGAATCTAATATCGCCAAATGTTCCATCATGAGCTTGTCATCAAAGGCGACAGCTGAAACAGAGATTTTAGATTTGATCCTCCTCCTCCCTTAAGTGAAGTAGGGAGAAAAACAAAACAAAATGACAAAACCATTGAATTGCCGTGGTAACAGATGAAGTCGCTGTCTCAGGGCTCAAGCATCTCTCTGTCTTCCCTGATTAATGGCGCTGTCATCAGCGTGTGGTGAGTACAAGATGTGATCAAATCACAAGATCTCATCTCTATATTTGAAGTGTTTTTGAATATTTCTTCAGCTTTTCATTAAGTCCTATTTTGCAGTGAGGTCTGTGTGCACCTGTAAACAGGTGTGTGTGTGTGTGTGTGCGTGTACTTGGGTATGTGTGCGTGTGTGGGGGGAGTTGTGTGTGCACTTGGGTATGTGTGTGTGGGGGGAGTTGTGTTTATGTGTGTGTGTGTGTGTGTGTGTGTGTGTGTGTGTGTGTGTGTGTGTGTGTGTGTGTGTGTGTGTGTGTGTGTGTGTGTGTGTGTGTGTGTGTGTGTGTGGAGATAGCCAGGGGCAGGTGTGGGAGTCGGCACAGGGAACATTTGAAAGCGTAAACAGAGCTTGTCTCAGTGTGTGTACTGTCCCCTCTCTGTGGCAGTATGTAGTGTGTGTTTTTACAAACAGACACATCTCCTATCTTCCCAGAACATGTACAGTTCTCTTTAGTTCCTCCAACGTCTGGGACTTGCTAACATGTTCCTGCCGGTAAGTTTTGGTAATTATTAAGCCTTGCTTCACTCTTCGTACTCCCAGTACGACATTAGATAATAGTGTTGAGGACGGACACAAACACTTAAACAAGCACACACACACACACACACACACACACACACACACACACACACACACACACACACACACACACACACACACACACACACACACACACACACACACACACACACATTAAACACAAGCAAACACACATACACACCACACACAAAGCACAAACTTGTGCGCACACACCCATACACACACAAAACAAAAAAGACACCATCCCATAGGCACCCACAAAACACAGACGCATATGTGCACACACACACACATACATTGTACAAAACAAAGACATACACACACAAATACACACACAGCAGGAACATAAGATAATGAATCACCCAGAGTACTGCGTGTGCCCCAGTCTACTCCGGTTGTCCTAATGACCAAACATCTCCATAACAACATCACTACCTCTTCGTATCTCTATCTTTCTTTCTATCTTCCTATTGTTCTCTCTATGATGCTCTCTTCCAATTGTTCTCTTCACCATTCTCCATCCCTATCGCCGTTGTTCTCTATCATTCTTGCACTCTCCATCACCCTCTCTATTGTTCCCTCCATCATTCTATTTCCTCTCTCGTTCTCCCTTATTCTCTCTATCATTCCCTCCATCTCTCTGAATTTGAATGCATATCTGTTAATTATGTTTCTGTGATGGGTACTTGCAAGCATGATGTGTGTGTGTCTGTGTGTGTGTGTGTGTGTGTGTGTGTGTGTGTGTGTGTGTGTGTGTGTGTGTGTGTGTGTGTGTGTGTGTGTGTGTGTGTGTGTGCGCCTGTGTCTGTGTGCTCATGTCCATGTGTGTTTGATTAAACATGCCTGTACATAATTTCTAAAATCTTTGGCTTCGTCATCCTCTTAAATATCCCTCATCTCCTCATCATCGTATGGCATCATGGCTACGGCAAGTCCCTGTTGACGTATTCACAAAATCAACAAAATTAACAGAAGTAGCAATACTCGAATGGAAAGGCTGAAAAGTGCAAAGGATTCACAGAAACGAGTGGAAGAATAACAGGAAATAACAACATATATTTTGTTTCCATTCATACCAGTTTCAAGCTCTCACCTTTTTTAGCCCTACTGGGTTTGAAATGGTTTCTCTCTGCTTCTTTGTGTGAGATTTCCCACAAAGCACCATTAATAACTTTTATTTTGAAAAGTGCTACAATAATAAAGTTAATTATAATTATTACTTTTATATACTAACTTTGTTGAACCCAAGCTAACCATGTATTCTTTATACATGTTTTGCTCCAATAACTTTTCCTTGATTTCACTGCCGGAAACAAACAGAAAAAATACTTCAAATACTAACCAAGAATGGAAACATAGGCCTATGTATGAATTTGCTTTAGTCTGCACCTCATGGTGTCATACAGCATTGATTCTAATCCATATATATATATATATCTTATCTATATGAATGTGTAGCGTGTATATATATATCTGTATCTACATTTGTTCATTTGTACAAAAGAAAAACAGGTATAAGAGGAAAGGCTGATAAAGGGAAACCATCTTGGTTTTTCTTTTTTAGCTGGAGCGAGAGCGACAGAGAGAGGTTTGTTTGTGTGTGGAGGATCAGCCATTAGGAGGACAGACGATGAGGCTGGGCTATCGGAAGTTCAAACGGCTTGTTGTTCAAACAGCGGATCGTTCCGCTAGTGACTCAAGCGCAGCGCTACGACTACGAAAACAAAAATAATTCAGGGCGCCATCCATCCGACCCCTAGTTCTGGGGACGCGAGTTACAGACCAATATCCATCTCCACAGGGTTGGTGTCTTGATCCCGGAAGGCGTGGATAGACTAGAAGCATCCCTCCCATGATGGATGAGGGCTTGTGCCTTCACATTTCACAGGTTGGTTGAGCAGGTGAAAGGCTGAAGGCTAGAGAGAGGGGGGCCGTGCAATGATGACGCATCTATCAAAACTATAGAGGCTCATAGTATCTGCCGTCTGTCTTCCTGCTGGGTAGAAAGTATGGAAAGCATTTAATTCAAATGTTAATGTTCTTATTCCTGGAAGCCGGGGGTGCAGTTAGTCCTTCAATGTGCCTTACTGGACGGTTTCCACCATGTGATCCTTAGTTCCAAAAGTACATTCCAAGCCGCCATCTTGGTTCTTCGCGCCAAATTCTAGAATAACCAAATCACCAGTTGGTGAAAAGGCACCAAAATGGCCGCTTGGAATGTGTGTTAAACCCCCACCTAGCAACCATCTTGGAACAAAACGCTCGGCGGGTGAAGGAATGCGACATTCTGCATTCAGTTCCCCCCCCCCCACCCTGCTAGCGCTGATCACAGCTAGCTGCTTGTTAGCGCTTATCCACCGCGAGGGGAGTGAGACTCATTCGACTTCCCTTCAGCACCGCTCCTCGTCCTCTTCAAGCTATAGCGCCACGTTGAACTCTGTCACCAGGAAGTCCACGTGGTCGCGCTCCTTGTTCTTGAAGGCCTCGGCGATGAGGCGCGCGGCGTCCCGGTGCTCCCGGCCCCTGAGGGAAACCCCGTTCACCTCCAGGATCACCTGACCCACCCGCAGCTGGCCGCAGTTGTGGGCCGACCCGCCCCTCTGGTGGAGAGAGACGAGGGAGAATGAATCAAACACAGTTTCTTTAAAACAAAGATATCAATCTAGTCGGTTCTATATAGAAACGGCAACCACACAAGAGAGACTATTGGATTTACATTTAGCAGACGCTTCTATCAAAGCAAGCAATCAAAATTGGAGCCTAATAGAATAGAACCGCAAAATGCAGAGTAGACAATATTCGTTTTATGCATCTCTGCAAAATGTCAGATTCATCTAACATCAACTCTTCAGTAGATGTGACATTTCTAAAAAATATATTTTTATCAGAATAATTGCACTGGAGGATTGCACATGTATTACAGGCCTGCCCTTTCATAAATGCGTACCTACTACATGATCTAATATAATCTAAAAGGTTAGCTGTCGCCAAGAACAACCCTGTGGAAATTGGGCACGAGTAGCTTAGGGATACAAATAAACCTAGAAACATTTAATATACAACAAAAAGACAAATAAGGTTCATGTTTACACCGCAACACAAACACATCGACAGCAATACTTGGCTTCCCTACTACTTAACTACTTGTTTGTTGGAGTAAGGGGAAAACTCTGTGGTCTTACACTGCTGAAACCAAACAATAAGTCACGGAACCACCGCGGTACCGACACTAAACTCCTCTTAACCATCTGGTCCGCCCTGAGAACACATCCCAAGCGAGGAGTCACGGCTCCGTAAGAGCCCCATCACCACGTCTGACCAGGGAAACAGCGTACGCAACATCAACTCTCCACAAAAGGCCCGGGTGAAGGTAATAAACAAACCCCAGCGTACCCCACCTGGTGTGCACCCCCTCTTCCTCCTCCTCCTCCCCCTGATCGCCCTGCCCCAGAGAGCCATCAGGAGACGCTCTCTCTCCAGCCAGAGAGCCATTAGAGTGAGCCTCTCTCTCTCTTCCTGCTGCAGATGCCCTTTCCCTGCCTGATGAAATGTCTGCGGACAAGGCTGTGAAATTCGTCTCCTTCAGGGGAGCCGGCGGGGCCTATCCGTCAGTGCCAGGGTTAAAGTCTCAACTAGCTCGTCGGTTCAGATAACCCGGACGCATCTGTAATTAATGCTGTAATCGATGCAGCTTCCAACAATGTCATAGATTATATCCCATCCTATAATCCTTCAAAACATCCAATCACGCTACTGCTGAGCTACGCTAGTTCCTGTCCCGTGATTGCACAGCCAGTCAGAGTGGACAGATCACTGTTATTGAGATAAGACATGTCATTAAGTGGGTTGGTAGATGTTAGAAAGTTATTTCAGATCCTTCTCATTAAAGTGCAGGTTGGGGTTAGGGGCTATTCTGCTCAAGGATGCCTAGAGGTTGGGCTGTGGACATCAGGGGATCGAACCCAGTACCTTTTATCCTAACCCTCCTAAATTGGGGTGGAAGATACTTACCGCCGGATGTAAACGGCTAGGTAATTCATTCTGGGACATCATGCTTCGTAATGGTGCTGCCAACTGCAGCCGACGGGTGTTAAATAACCTTCTGAACTGAACTCTGATCTAATCACAAACCCCCGCTCTCTGTACTAATATAAGTTCTGCCGTCCGGGAGCGTTCGTGTCCGTTAGCCAGTGCTGGGGCATTATGGGCTGATGGTCTGAACAGACATAGATCAATTTTGCCCAACTCCGTTCTGGACACACTAATATGTTTCAGCTTCTTTCTTCAACTCTGTTAATAACACCTTCACACAGACGATGGACTGCAAAATAACACCTTCACACAGACGATGGACCGCCTAATAACAGAGTCCAGATAGAGATATATATATATATATATATATATATATATATATATATATATATATATAAATTCTATGTACTTTGTGTAGTTTAGTTGTGTAGGATGAGATGTCTGAGCTGCAATGCAAGCAAGTCAACTGAAAAATGAACCTTTGGTGCTCCTTGATTTACGGAGAACAGCTCTGGACTGAAGACCATTGACGCTCCTGCATTGACACAATGGTAAATGGACGGCATTAGCAAAGCCCTTTCCTAACCAGCGGCCACTCGAAGCGCTTTACAATAGTGCGTAACATTCACCCATTTATACAAACTACACAAACAAACAAATTCACACACCGACGGCGATGTCACCATACAAGGCGACAGTCGGGAGCAGTTAGGTGAGGTTTCTTGCTCACACTCAGGCAGAAGAGGCCGGGGATCGATCTTGCAGTGACCAGTCAACCCCCTCTGCCTCCTGAGCCAAATGCCACTCAATCAAATGATGCATTTCACAAAGGAATAAAAAATACATCTTTGCCTCTTTCTCTAGCAATATGCATGCTACACGCATCCTGGGTGGCTCTGCTGGGCTCCTCCAAACACATGGCGCAAGTCATGATGTTGAAGCCGTTTTATTGTGAAGTTTGTAGCTGATAATAGATGGCCCTGGTGCTCCATGATGTTGCCATGCAGGAGTTCTCTCCCCGAGTTTGTTGTGATGGCTGGTTTAACCTGTGCACTCTGATAACTTATAGTACAACAGGTGTGCAGCCTCACCCAACCCCAGAGCCCAATCAGATCTCACTCGGGCCAGGTGAGGCTGCCTCCACACACGGTCCTAACAAAAACCCTCCCCAGTCCAGCTAGCGGTCCACTGCTGGACCATGGTGTGCTGGTTACCGGTCTGCACTCCCCTCCATCCTGGCCCTGCCTGCCATTACATGAACTCAGTGTCTTCTAAATCCTTCATTTATGTGTTTATTTTATTTATGTCTTTGTCATGCGTTTGAGGGCAATGGCCTCGAGAATCGTACCGGCTCGTCCTTTTCCCCACCCTTACATTTTCCCTTAAGTATTTCGACACCAGTTTCAAGGCTAAAAACATTGACCATCGTTATTTATTGCCATCGCCGCAACAAATTTTGACGAGGGCAAGCAAACGGAATTTACTCCAACATCAAAACTAATTAATCCCAAGGATACAAGATTGGGATGAAAGGGTGAAATCTCGAGGGAAAAGTTGGCTGGGTTGCGTAACACAGGCCCGACTTGAATTGGATCCAGAGTCCTGAATGTCGATGTGTTTTCAGTTATCTTCCAGGGCTGTCATTAGGTATGATGGATGATCTCCATGGGTGCTTTCCACTCAACCGCTTCCCTCAAAACTACCCACCATGTAAGAGATTCCCCGAGAGATTCTCCTCTCTACCTCCACAAAGCTCATCACAAAATGATTAATGTTGAACTACATAAATATGCAACATTGGGTGGAGAATTTTCCTAAAGAACCTTTGTGATAAAAATACTCCGAGTCCATACTTTGTTAGGCTGGCATCGGCAGACGAATAGCAAACTGCAAGTCCGTTGCATTTTTGATATTCAAGTGGCGTCAACAACGGGCGCAAACCAAAATGCATCTGGACGCCATTAGATAGGCCAACAACCGATGACAGCAACGAAACGGGTGATGCACACTAAAGTTATTTTCTAGCAGTCCTCTGTTCTTCATTTAGTAACAATATAGATCTATCCTCAAACATGAACTCCTAACCCTGGCAGGGTCAATGCCCACTCTGCCAGTTGAGCTAGATAGGAAGGTGAATGTAAAGTGTGAGGAGATTTTAAAGCTGAAAAGCTACAATTTGTAACCGTACATTGCAAAAGTGAATATGAGAGTAAGTACGAAGTACAATCTGTTCCATGCGTCATCCTAGATCAAGCTGCCATAACCTCTACCTAATCATTAATGACATGAAACTGATTCCACTGTCAGTAGCTTTCCAAAAAATATCTGAAAACATAATACAGCATTTGTATGCAAGTCTATGTCATTCTATTTCCATAAATCCTTGTCATGTGCTCTGCCAGGAAGACAGGAAACCACCCATCGCGTCGAGAAGCACTCCTCATTTCAGAAGGAGAGGGGAGGTTTAAAATCACACGCACACACACACACACACACACACACACACACACACACACACACACACACACACACACACACACACACACACACACACACACACACACACAGGCGGAGGTACGGGGAGATGAAGACGCATTATGATGCATTATTACCGCTTGTTTACACAGCCCAAGACATCCATCCACCCCCCCCCCCCCCCCCCCCACAGAACCCGAATAAGCGAATCAGCAACGGTCCGCGGCCCCAGTGACAGAGACAGCGCTACGGCGGTATGCTCCGGTCCCCCCCCCCCCCCCCCCCACACGAGATGAGAAGCAGCAGAGATGTGGTGGTGCTGTTTTTCGCTCATCTGCAGACACTGGCCCCACAGCTGCTATAATCAAGATGACCCGCCCTCCCTCCTCCTCACTCCCCCGAGCGAGGGAGCAATGTATGGTCGGGTGGGGGCGGGCGGGTGGGCGGTGCTGGGGTTACAGAGATGGAACCGACGATGGGGGGGGGGGAAAGGTCAACGCCGGCATCCCACAGATGAAATTGATGCCTTTAGAAAGGAAGGACGAGAGACGGATCATAATGGAATGGTTCCTTCCCGTGGTTTTACACATAGAACACCTGTCATGTGGCCCAGACGTATACCGGATGGTGTGTGCCTGGCTCGAATGGCCGGATAACATCAGGGTTGACACTTGACAATGATAAAAGTGGGAGCGGGTATACATTTACAACACCGCCAACTGACAAAAGTATTATTTTTTTCGTTATGTCAGATTAGATCCTGTATGGTTGAAGCACTTTTTATTTGTGTTTTACATTTCTTCACTATTATTCATGTTTATAATTATTGTTTTATTAAGTTTATTTTTACACTTTCTTTAAGAAAAGGGAATAAATGACAAAGAATGCTACTGCTATTGTTTGTGAATTTAGGAGGGTAACCATAAAACGAGCAGACAGCAGGATAAAAGATTTATCCTCAAACATTGACAAACTCAATGCAGCGCGTCGCTAACACAGAGAGCAGCAAGATGAATGGAGAAATGAAAAAGCAGCCAAACAGCCGAGCGGGCTGTTAAAGTCGCCGTTGACAGAGAACACAGCCGCCGAGAGCATGACTCCCTAACTGAAAGTGACAGTTGGCTACCACCCTTGTCTGATAACGTCACCGGTCCTCATTAGCGGGCTGAAACAGAGGAGCAACAGGGGTAACAGTCTTGTCTGGCAGATTGGCCCAGGGTAAAATAACGGCGCAAAAAGCAAGCCATGTGTATTAAACATCCCCAAATCAAAGTGTTTCAGATCTTTGATTCCCGCCACGAGACCACCTGAAAGGAGCTTGTACAAATATATTTCAGCGTGTGTGTGTGTATGTGTGTGTGTGTGTGTGTGTGTGTGTGGGGATGAGACAACAGTTTTATTCCGAGACAACAGTTCCCATGGAAAAAGAGAAAACAATTTTTCTGTTTTTCTCTTCATGAAAACCTATTAAACCTCGATCCAGGGCCCCGGAGAGACCCCCCCCCCCCCCCTGAAAACACCTGAACCCCACCCCGTCCACATCCCCGTCTTTATGTTCTATACCTCCTCCTCCGTGTCCCACTCTCTCTACTCCCGTCGCTCCGTTCTTTAGGTTTCAATGCACTGATTTCCTTCTTTCTTTTGTCACAGGCGGTTACAATCAGCACCTTTCTCTGCGCTGTAATCAGGGGCTCGGTGGTGCGCGGGCTGGGGGGCTGAGGGGCTCTGAGCCGCGTCAGCAGCCCCTCACTGCTGTGTGATCTGGGAGAATCAAAAAGAGAAAGCCTCGACTCCTTCCTCCTTTTATGTGACGCACGCAGCCCCAGACAGCTCTGTGATACGGGCTGGCTTTGGTCCCTTGCATGTTGTTCTAGCAAACCAACGGAATACATTTGCATGTTCACTAAAACAAAAGAAACCGATTCGTATTCTGCAGTCTGCTTGCCCCCCCCCCCCCCCCCCCACCAAAGTCTCAAAGTCTCTCCAATCCATTCCATCCTTCCCCAGTATCTTCTGTTGCTATTTAAATGGTTTACAAGGAAAGCCACCTTGCCAGGTCTCCAAGAAGCAGTCAAAGCCACAAAAATAAACATTGCATTTGCAATTATCCCCACTGCCTGTTGCTACAAAGTGATTCACCCGCACCTAAAGTGCCACATGTATGTGTTTATAACGAGAAAGGTTGGCAGGGGTTGGAACTAAATAACAGCTGTTTTAGTGATATTTGGTTGTGGTAATTGCTGTTATTAGGACTACCATGCAGGACACCGTTCAGGGCTAGTGGTAAACATTCACAGAACCTGGCATGTCATCTGTTCTTGTGCGAATGGTGTTCCCTGGTAGGGCAATAGCGATAATGGATCAGGGGCCTTTGTAATAGAGAAGTTAGGTTTGGTACACACGCATTCAAACTGAAGAGGAGGTGGAGAGGTTTTGTGAAATATCAAGGGAAATATACTGGGAATCCCATTTCTAGTTCAGCAGATATCACACACATCTCATCAATAGATCTAGTCGCGATAGACTACAACAGACCGTCTATAGATGTTACTTTTTAAACGAAAATGTCCCACTAGGCCTTTCAATGCATATTGCAGCACTGATAGTCTCAGTGCTCCCTGATGTTAAACATGAAAAATCAAGAGAGTAGATAGACTATTACAGACTCAGAGTTGTATTCATGTATTCATCCAGGCCAATTTATTCATTCATTCATTAGGGCCAAATTCCCCCTAGGGTCACCATTGCATGGAAGGCCCTGCATCTTGGCAGAGCTCTGTTCACAGCCGAGCCCTGGGTTGGAGAACATTGAAGGTTATGGTAGTCCTCGTAAATCCCCCAGAGAGGAGTTAAAAAGCAGGGCTATCAGTGTGGATTACCGGCAGCCTGGAACTATAAAGGCTTCAAGGAAGTTCACCCCCACCTGCTGCTATCACAAGAGTGAACAGAAGAGGCGGTTTCCATCATGAACTGAACAGGCAGCGATCCGTTGAGAACATTGACTCTTTCTGAGAGCACTACTCGGTGGTAGGAGAAAGGCCGGGTTTATTAATGAACAATTTTTATTTGGGGGCAGTTTGGTGGATGAACCCTCTAGTGTAAGCAACACACAATGCAGCGACTCATGTTCAATAACAACCTATTGAACATGAGTCCACAATGGGAACAAGGGACCACAATGGAAATCAGCCTATGGGCTTTTTTGTGTTATCCTTCTGATCTGATGTACATTGGTATGCTTACCTTTGTGTAGATAAGGAATTTCAACCAATTCAATCGATCAATCGACCTGTGCTCTTACGCTACATGTAATCCTCTCTCGCCTTCAAAAGTCTGAGACGTCTATGGAGAACGTCTAAGAAAGTGGCTCCAGTGCTTCCCCTACAGCCCCACCTGGATGGTGACGATACGGGGCAGGGGTTGGCGTGTGTTGGCTCCTCCCTCGATGGCGATCCCCAGCGTGGTGGCGCTCTTACCGACCCTCACCAGTTGGGAGGTGGGATCCAGCAGACCCGGCTACGGCAAGCGGGAGAAGCACAGTAGTTAGGAGAATAACAGGTCATCATCCGGTAAGAGCAGCCCGGCGTTCAAACTGCCAAACTGCCATTGAGAAGGATCCATTTGTAGGAATACAACTCAATGTTTGGACAGGAGACCCATCACAACCTTTATTTTGTTGTTTGTTGCTAGGCTGATTGTGTTTCCCTTCAGGTTCTGACAAGATGATCGTCCCCTTTTCTGGTGCGCTGTCAACACTCTGCTCTCCACTGGCACAGAACTCCGGAGCATTTTGAAAGAACATCACGGCAGCAAATTGCGGGTCGGCTTTTAGAGAGCACATAAACACAAACCCCCTGCATCGTTAAAAGCTGCTAGTGTAGCCTTTAATACATCAGGCGGTGTCGAGAGAGAACTCTCCCAGCACTTCCACTTTGCCTCACCGATGACCATTATTCTGTTAAGTACGGCTCCTACTCCCTAGTTCCTGCTAGTTTCTCCCCAGCACTGCCTCGCTCTGCATCCGTGGTGAAATGATCAAAATAACAAAGTGCCCCTGGCCTCAGCCCGGTAGACGCTAGTTTCCCGAGGGAGCGTAGGCAGGCGATCGTGGAGCGATCGTCCCTGCAGAACGGCCACGAGACAGCGTGCCCCACAGAGAATCGTCGTGTTTAGTCAACGTCACGTAACACCGTCGCGGGCCGAGACACCTCTCTCTTTTGGCGAGTCTTTTGTGTGCGCCGCAGCGCTGTGAAAGATGGCGTGACAAGGGCAATGGAACGGAGGGATGGAGTGATGGAGGAACGAGCGACTAAAATAATGGATGAGGGACAGAAAGGGAACGTTTACATGACAACACAGAGAGAGGAGGGAAAGGAGGTTAAATCAGGGACCAGGGTTTCTGAGGACAGAAAAACATTTGTAATTCAAGGAACAAAGACGACATTCTTACATGCGAGTCATTTCTCTTGGAGTTGAGCAAACAAAAACTACTTAAATCGTCCTCCAGTAAATACACCCACTCACCAAATTCTTGCACACCATCCACCTGTCCATTTACAGTATGTCTCAGGGATCATTCACACCAAATCGGGTGCTGCAGCGATTACTGCAAGCTGCTGCGGCAACGTGGCAATGTCACTTCACGCCTCATCTGTGACGTCGACGTCATGTTGTGACCCTAAACCACTCCTTTATGTTGAGCTGGTGTGTGGTGAGTGTGAATCGGCCGTTACCTTCCCTCCATCCACCTGCCAATCCACCCATTAACCCATCAACCATCCCTCCCCCCACCCATCTATATATCGATCAATGCCTCCGTCACTCCACCTGCCCACACATCCATGATCCGCTCACACATCCTCCCATCTACGTCCCATCTTCCCATCAACCTTCACCCACTCATTCTTGCAGCTCTCAACCCATCCACTCCTCTCTCCACCCACTCACCGGTCTGGGAGTGTGCTCCCCCGCCCCCCCCGGGCCGCCCTGTGGGGGGCGTATGCATGCGGGGCGGCCGGGGCCGTCCTTACTAGTGCGGCCCTGAGACTCCGGGAGGTCCACCCCACTGTCCTCACTCAGGGTCTGACCCCCGTCCGACTGCTGGGCCAGCGTCCCACCTAGAGGGGGGGTAGGGGGTGGAGAGTTGTGTGTGTGTGTGTGTGTGTGAGGTGGGGTGGGAGGGGGGTAGGTGGTAGGTGTGTGTGTGTGTGTGTGTGTATATTTGTGTACGTGAAGGAGGGAAGGGGTTTTGGTCAGATGTTTTTAGTTAAATAAAATACACAACGTATTAGTCTTCTGCTCTACCAGCAGATACAATTGAGATAACAAAGATGAGATTAAATGTATTTTATAAATCAAAGAACTGAAATAAGTATGTTTCACCTTATAATGGGGAACAAATATGGTTGAACAAAGTTATATTCTTTAAACAGTAATTCCGATTCAATCATTGATTTTCTTTTTCATTTAGTATTTAAATTCAAAGACATGAACTCATTCAAACTACATTCGAGAGTTAGAATTAATAGTCTTTCCAATGAGTTTCATTAATGTGTTACGACTTTACATTTGAATGCAGGAGTAAATGACTCGCTAAGATGAATATATTTCACTGAGCCCTGTTCAATGATGTGGGTTTTTTGCACAATATGTTGGATAATTAGCTAAAAAAGGACTTGCCATGGTCGTAATCACTTTTAATTTGGCTCCCTTGTAGAAATGTTCTGTGTATTAAGGTTCGACCATTTTTTTATGAAGATTATAAAAAAATCTCTCACTTTCATATTGAGAAGTTGACATGAAAGAGTGTTGAAAAATCGATCAAAGTGGAGAATAATTAATAATAATCTATTCAAAGAAGTAGGGTACGAATCTGTCCAATCAAACTAGAAGTGAAATCACAGACTCCTCACATCACTGGATAAATAATGCAAAGGCTTCAAGGAGGATTCGACTATCTGCAGCATCTATATTTGGTGAGGCTTGAATACGTAATTTTCACTTAGTCTCTGACAGTCAGAAACACTGCAAAGTCAACTTACTGTTTATTCATTGAGCAGTCGCTGAATGAATAATCCAAAGCATTTACAGTGGTAGTCACATCGTGAATGAGCAGGTAGAGGTTCGGGCATCTTGTTAAAGAATGCTCAAGCATGTTCAACACCAATGTGTGGACATTGGGATTTGAACCCAGAGCTTTGTGGTCGAAACCCCTTAAGTGCTAGACTACAAGTAAGCATAATATATTCAAGTGTCACCCAAAATACAAAGTAGTTTGAAAGCCAAATATGGCTATAATATTATAAATTATATAACAGGGGAACAATACTGCCTCAATCTAGCACCTTTCAAACCTCCATCTCCCTACATTCTGCTGTTACGCACGCACCACATCAAAACACAGACTCCTTTCCTCGACCCCCATTAACCCTTCAGACCTGCTTTACCCAGGGGGAACCCCCCACCTTGACCTCCCAGGAACCCCCGCCAGGCTCACCTCCAGGCTGGGGCAGGGGGCGCACTTCGTTGAGGTCTGGCTCCGCGTTCTGCCGGTGGAGCTCCACCGTCACAAATCGGGCTTTGGGGGAGGTCTTGGCCGAGGCCTTGGTCTTTGGGGTGTGGGGCGGAGGATGAGAGGGTGGGGGTGGTGGCGGATGAGGCGGGGCGGGAGCAGGGAGCGGAGGAGGCGGAGGAGGTGTGGATGGGGACCTGGGGGAAGGCTGAGGGCCCCTGGTGGGGGACTGGACCCTGGGGAAGGGCCCGATGTGGTGGCGGTGGACCATGGCCAGCTGGGCCGCGATGGGCGGGAGGGAGGGGCCTTTCCTCTGGACGGTGGCGTACTGGTGGGAGGAGTCTCGACGGGCGGGGAGCGGCGAGGGGGAGGTGGGGGCGTGGTGGTTGCGGGAGGCGGGCGCGGTGAAGTAAAGGCCGTCTGATTGGGCGGACTCGGAGGAAGTGCGCTTGTCCACCTTATCCCTCCGGCTGGGTTTCCTCTGAACCCCGGGGGGGGGGGGGTGGCTTAAAGGAGGGGGGGGGCTCGGGTGTGGACGAGTCGACGTCGTCCTGAAGGAGGAAGAGGAGGAAGAAGTGGAACAGGAGGAAGCCAGCGTTGTTAGTCTCCGGAAAACACATCAAAAGGTAGGAAAACTGCTGTGTCATCCTTCCTGTCATGCTCACTCACTCGTTCTCACTCTCTCGTCTGTTTCTTAAAGATTGATAACATATCCACATTTATACAAACGAGTTTGACAGGTTGAAGGTCGCAGGTTCGATTTCCTCCAGTCTTCCAAGGCAAGGCAGCTGTATAGTAACCCAAAGGGGATGACTGACACTGAGACATGAGGCACACACCTGATGTTGCATGCAGTGAATTAAAATACAGGAAAAAATGATTGGAGAGAAACTAAAAGTGCAAATCAGACATGGGTTGGTTGATGGATTGTTGAGAGGACGCGGGGATACATTTGGGTCTGTAAATGACGGTCAGACCCACTTTGATCCTTTGTATTCAGTATGGATCATCACGAATGTTGCGCTATACTGTTGCTCTGGAAACCCTAGTTGCTATAGAATTTTATTTGATCTTGGATGCAATTGAGGACATGTCTCTCTTAGCTAGACACATTCAGACTGAATGACCATCAGACTACCATCAGATAATGCTGTTATTTTACTTTATTTATTAAGGTTAGTCTCATGTAGGCAAAAATAATACGATTTGTCTTGGATTTTAACGATGTCCAGCTGTGGATGAATGCAAGAGATTTCAATGCTTCAATGGCCATTTATTAAACAGCAAACATGTTTTTAATAACCTTCTTTACACAAAAAACTTGTTTCAAAGTGTTTAGAAAAAGCTCCATTGAGATACAAATCCCAACACGACACTGAATTCCGTGGATTATTTTCCATATTGGTGGGCTCTGGCGCTATGGAGCAGTGCACTGCACGGGCAACGGGAACGATGCATTATATTCTTTGGTAAGTAACACAAGGCCTATAAACAGTGATCTGTGTCTGTGGCAGGAGACAATGTCACAGCATGTAGCTTGTACACACAGGTGTGTCTTCACAAGCTGACTCTGTGAGAGAAATGGTTGACATTGAAGATATTGAAGATACCATTGAAGATACTTGGGGTCTCCAACTTCACTCCTTTGTCCCCCGTACGCTGACTGATCCCGTCGTGAGGGTTCTTCTGCAACAGAAAGGAGGAGGATGAGGAGGCTAGCTGTCGATATTGACATTAAAGTGTAACATTTCAGAGAGGATAGCTATAATGTTAACGATAATAGCCAGCGGGTAGCTAGTTCCCTTATCCTAAGTATATATTATGTTAGCCTCCGTAGCTGTTAAAAGGATTGCGATTCCTTTAGCCTCAATTGAATGCCTTATTGACAACATGCTGAACGAATGAGTGTAGATTTAGTACTTACCAACAGAAAGATGAGGACTTTGGCGCAACATTGCAGCCTCTTCCTGCTCTTCATCTTAAATGGCAGTTATGGTAAAGAAATATCGCAGTTGATGTATACGGGATGACTGAATTGTCCTCAGCAATCGTTTCGATTTATAGCACAATTGCACAACCCCCCCCCCTCCAGTCCAAACCCATTTGCATCTCCACAAAACTGAATCCAATGTAGCTCTTTGGTTTCATCTGTCTGTGTCTGCCAGGAGCCTGAGCGGTTTACTGTGACAGGAGTCGTCCATTTTCAACTGTGATCAACTGCCTGATGCAGCCAAGCAATGATTTGATGAATTCTAGAATCTAGATTCCAGTGTTCACTGATCGCCTCCGCACATCAGCCGGGAAGTCGCACATCAGCAGGGAACTCCGCAGCAAGTCGTTGTTTTACGATTACAGGTTTATGTACTTTGATTAAGTCGGTAAAACACGCTTCTGTGAGCAAATGTCAGCTTTATTTTCCGTTGAAGCATCGAGTGTCCCAGACGAGCAGAATAGATGAAGTACATTGCGGTCTTACTTTGACATGTGTTTATAGTAATGTCAAACCTATCTGTCACCAATCTTTTACTCCTCATCTCTCTGCATCAAACGACTCCCTTTCTCTCTCCTTGTCACTTCCTTGTCTCCATCTGACCAACACTCCACCCTTCACCCTCAGCCATGCACCCCGCCCCACTCTCCTCGACCATGCTTCCCACCAGCCTACTCTCCCCCTCCACCACCTCACCATCAGCCATCCCTCCTCCGCTTTCCCCACACCCACGCCCCATCTCCATACTCCACCACCCGACCCACCACCCAACCCACCACCCTCCGTCCCCTCTGTGCAGGCTCACCAACGAGATGTCTGGCAGCAGAGTTTCTGAACTCTCCAGAGTGTCCCTCTCACTGTCCACCACACTGTCGTTCTAGAGAGAGAGAGAGAGAGAGAGAGAGAGAGAGAGAGAGAGAGAGAGAGAGAGAGAGAGAGAGAGAGAGAGAGAGAGAGAGAGAGAGAGAGAGAGAGAGAGAGAGAGAGAGAGCAAGAGAGCAAGAGAGCAAAAGGGAGAGATGATTACAGAGGAATGAAAGTGATAAAATGGAAGGGGAACGTTTTGAACAGAGATGAAACTGTTCCTCTTAAAATGAAATGGCTTGTGGTGCCTGGTCATTTTGATTTAGTTGCTTTTGCAGATTTGTTTAGGGGCGTGTGAGTGGGTATGATACTCACATACAGATAAACATGACCTTTAAATATCAACTAAACTATTGAAATATTTTCAATATAGGAAGAACAGCAGGAGAAATATCCAACTAAAGAGCATTAACAAAAGTGATAAAGCACACAAGAGGAGATGATTACTCCGATGTATACACTTAATACACTAAATATATATATACTGAATATTCTGTAGTTTGAAACCAGAAAGTAGAAAGCGTCAATCTATTTTGAAACTTGCTTATCTGTGGAAACAAATGTCAAGCACCCATGAGATAGCTGAGCGTCTTGGTCTCCGGGAAGAAAGAGGTCAATACAATATGCTGTTCATAGCCTGCACGTCTGGGAGAAAGCTTTGTAATACTGGGTGGCTGGACCGAAATCCATGAAGGCACACACACACAAACACACAGAGACACACACGGACAAAAACACGCACATGGACTGACTAGCATACACATTAGAGCCCGACCGATATAGGATTTTTAAGGCCGATACCGATACGAATATTTTGTGATTAAAAAATCCGATATGCCGATATATCGGCCGATATATATATAAAAAAAAAATCCAGAAACGCGCAACAAAACAAACAGATTTCCCTAACATTGGTTATTTGTAGTTATCCTTTAAATCCTTTTCACTCTCAACTAACACGTAACAACAGCAAAACTGGACATGGTAGTCATGAATTAAGTCATGCTTATCGACTTTAGAGAATTGATGGGGATGTTCTTTTAATTGTTATTCAAGCAATGTATGTCTTGTGACAGTTGCCAACTTACCATGAACACACTTGCACACATGAGCTGTGTTGGAAATCATTCCCTATTCACTCCCTCACTATTCCCTATATAGTGTTTATGATATAGTGCACTATATAGGGAACGAACAAACGAGAATTCGGACACTACGCTGAACATTTCTAAGCGTCATTTGCGTCAGTAAATGCGCCGGGTATTTGTGTGACGCAGACAGATGCTCCCACATCATGTAAACAAACCGGGCAATCCCGAGGAAAGCTGGAGCTTGTATTGATGTTGAATGCAACATTTCCTTGATCAAGTTTTTTTTATTAATTTTGAATATTACATTTTCTATGTTAACTCCCAATTAAATTGTTGACATCTCTAAACGAAAGCCGGAGACTCCATCATTAAATGTATTAGTTTTCGCGGTTATGCAGCTTCTTCTTCTCCTCCGGAAGAACACTACCGCATTGCATTGTGGTATACGGAGTAACAAGTAGGGAACATCGTATGTACACTCAAATTTTAGTGCATGAAATTAACCACTGAGAATTCGAACACCACTGCAAAATGGCAAGCACCCTATATAGTGCACTATATCCGTGATAGGGAATGATTTCGAACACAGCTATGAACACCGATGATCTCCGTCGATCTCCGTCATTCACTCTGCCTGAATCAGCGGGTTTGGGGCGTTAGAGACAATTTTTTTTTTTTTTTTTATATTCATTTATCGGCCATTATAATGCCGATACCGAATAGTTTGAAAAATGCCTAATATCGGCCGATAATATCGGCCTGCCGATAATATCGGCCTGCCGATATATCGGTCGGGCTCTAATACACATGTACACAGACACTGATTCATGCAACCACAACCCATATAAGCCCAAAAGCAGGCAGACACATATGCCAAATAAATGAACAAAAACACACACACACACACACACACACACACTAACAGTGGCATGCACACGCATTAAGACACAGTCACACACAAAAACAATGACAAAAACAGGCACACACACGCACACACACAAACACACTCTTTCTCACTTATTAGTTATTGTGTGTCCATCCAAAAAGCTGATCGATGCTTCGTAAAAGCAATAGATTACAAACAATCATCTTATCTCAAGCCCCTTAAAGACTTGGAGGCTGTAGATCAGGGTTAGCGATGTATCTGTGCTAGGGGAGCAGACTGATGCGGGGGGCGGAAAACACAGCCTTTATTAGTGCGGGCCGCTGGACCCAAACAAACGGTTCATCAATTCAGCTTAATTACCCCCTTGGTGCCGCGCTGGGAGCACTTAAGACCCTTTTATTTATCACAAGTTCACTACAGACACTCATTCTGCCCTGCATGGCTTCCCTGCCAGGCTGGTGTGTGTGTGTGTGTGTGTGTGTGTGTGTGTGTGTGTGTGTGTGTGTGTGTGTGTGTGTGTGTGTGTGTGTGTGTGTGTGTGTGTGTGTGTGTGTGTGTGTGTGTTTCTGTCAGGAGGCCACAGCTGTCCACTCCTCTGTCTTGAGTAACCTTTCATGCTAAGTGAGCTAATGGGCTAGGCAATACCTCACATGGTTCACTCCCTTATTTGTCAAGTACCCTAGCAACCTTACTACCAGAACACGCTACAAGTAGTAATAGCTAACAACTGAGCCGTCACGCCAACGGGCATGCAACGGGCTCCAATGTCCAACATCTACCTGCACTTTCACAATAAGGATCGGATTTCAGGTAGTCTCCTAAATGAGCAAATAGCATAGGATAGTAAAACAAATAGCAGAAAAACAAATGAGTATGTGCGTCAGGTATATGTCTTTGGGTGTGTTTGTATGTTTCCATTGAAAGCAGCTTATACTCTCTGCTCACAATATACCTGGCTCCGGAGTACGGTTCACAAATCCACTCGTTTTCATCCCATCCAAACCCCTCTGCTCTCTAATCTCCCACACACAGGCGCCGTGGAGCCCAGACACACATGCACAGGCCCCAACACATGGGCATATATGCACACGCACAAACACACGTACACAAACACACATGCACAGGCACAAACACACATGCAGAGACACCAACAAACATGGACAAACAAACTTGCACAGGCCAAGACAATATTCCAAACAAATACACACAAGATGTGTGAGCTGGGCACACACATCTTGCGTGGGATTATCCTAAAAGCAAACATTTACAGACCATATAAACACACACACACACACACACACACACACACACACACACACACACACACACACACACACACACACACACACACACACACACACACACACACACACACACACACACACACACACACACACACACACACACACACACAACCCATGGTCCCAGAAAAAGTTGGGTAATTCGAGACTAACCCAAAAAAATCACCATCTCACACACACACACACATATATACAGTATATGCATGTGAGTACCAAACACACTGAGAGAAACACACACACTATCATGCACACCATTCCTCCACAGGGAGCGCTCCTGGAGCGACGAGAGACCGGACCCCCCACTGTCAGCTCACAGACAATAACAGCAAGCACCCTTATCTCTGCTCTCTCCATCTAGTGTGTGTGCATGTCCGTGCGTGTGAGTGTGTGTGTGGGTGGGTGTGTGCGTGCGTGTGTGCAAACGTGTGTGTTTGTGCAAAGAGCAGCTGAAAGAAATGAGAGGGCCTCAGTGATTATGCAATCACGTCGTCTTGCAGAGGAGCTAGGAGAGGAACCAGGAGAGGAGCTAGGAGAGGAACCAGGAGAGGAGCTAGGAGAGGAACCAGGAGAGGAACCAGGAGAGGAGCTAGGAGAGGAACTAGGAGAGGAGCTAGGAGAGGAACCAGGAGAGGAACCAGGAGAGGAGCTAGGAGAGGAACCGAGAGAGGAACTAGGAGAGGAACCGGGAGAGGAACCGGGAGAGGAACCAGGAGAAAAGCTAGGAGAGGAACTAGGAGAGGAACCAGGAGAGGAACCAGGAGAGGAGCCAGGAGAGGAACTAGGAGAGGAACCAGGAGAGGAACCAGGAGAGGAACCAGGAGAGGAACCAGGAGAGGAGCCAGGAGAGGAGCCAGGAGAGGAACTAGGAGAGGAGCTAGGAGAGGAGCTAGGAGAGGAGCCAGGAGAAGACACACAAAACCAGACAGCATTGGGGGCTAGATACAAAATGTGGGTTTGTTTGTTTATGTCAATTAATATCAGTGTTTATTTCATGTGGTTTATATATTGACAAGAATTGGTTTTGATGGCAACCTTATGGTTGTTTATATATCGTTTCATACGTTTTATGTTAACATGGTAAACATATGAAACGATTATCCATTGTTTTGTATTGCTATGTTAACAATATCAAATGTGCATGTGTGCAGATATAAACATTGCCCCAGTAACAATTGGAATAACTACCTTATCATAAAGGCTGTTTTTATTTTAATTGTAGTCCTTTTGTATCCCCCGCTATAACTGACATCATTAATAAACAAACTAACTCAAGGCCACAAGAACAACGGACGAGAGAGGGGCTAGGGACACACATGTGGCTCTCTAAGACACAACAGCAACCAGGGAAACCGGAAAGGACAGATCCACCACGCAGAACAGAGCGATCATCCCATACCTCCATCATATCTATGAGCCAGAGCAACCTCTCCTACAGGGGAAGGGGACAGAGGAAGTGGAGCAGTTTGTTAGTGTACTGTCGACATGGTGGTGGTGACAGCCGCCTGTCCACCCACCGTCTGCTCAGCCCGCCAGCCAGCCGTGTGCTCAACCATCCTGTGCTGAGTCAACCACAGTTGGATCCTAGAATATTAAGCCTATACACGTTTTTTTTCGCATTCCAGAATACTTAGGTGAGCATTCTAGAGCACTTAAAGGTGTTGTTGGTAAGATTCAAGTGCTATTATTTGAGCGTCGGTTGTTAGAATGCCGTAGCCCACCCTCAGCTATAAGTGAGTGAATAGCGCTGTG
The DNA here is from genome assembly GCF_031168955.1 of Gadus macrocephalus. Lineage (NCBI taxonomy): Eukaryota > Metazoa > Chordata > Actinopteri > Gadiformes > Gadidae > Gadus > Gadus macrocephalus. Next base: position 6,642,217 of record NC_082400.1, read on the forward strand.
CATTTCGAGTTGATGCCTCTTTAACGAGACAGTTTAGATTTTATAACCGCTCAAGGCTTATTACTGACCAATCAGGGCATGTCTTAGCTGACAGGGTCAGTGAATCCATCTTGCCTTTGAATAACAGCTAATGCAGCGCTTCTCAATGGCTTAGAGGGAGGGAGCAGAATGGGAGGGCCATCTTTTTGGAGTTCTTTTATTTCTTCTTCCTTCTCCCTCTCTTCATAACTCTCAAATGTTACTTACAGCTCCTTTAATTACACCTTTAACAGCAAGAATTTAATTATATTTAGGGGAACATGCCGGAATAATCAAGTGAACAGTATAGCAGGATATTGAAGTGAATAGCCCCCAGAGAGCTTTGGGGATAGGGGGTACCTCTGTGACTGTGAACTGGGATTAAGAGCATAAACCAAACACATTGGACTGGACGTACCCGGGCAGAGCTTAGGGTGGTGTTGGTCATGAAGCTGGCGGAGGAGGAGGTCAGCGTGTCGGGGTAGGACACCATGGACTGGGAGTCTGGGTGGAGGCCCGGGGCTCCGGCGGGGCCCTGGCGGCCCTTCAGAGCCTGGATCTCGCGGCGCAACACCAGCCCGTCGAAGCGCTCCAAATCCTGGGGAGTGACCAGGCCGCGCACCTCTGAGAGCAGGGAGAACTGGGAGGGCGGAGGAGGGAGGAGAGGGGGAGGGGGGGGGAGGAGAAGGGGAGGGGGAGGGAGGAGATAGTCGGTAAAGGTATTGTTGAATATTGTTTTGTACGAAATATTACATTTCAAAATGACTGCCATTTTGAAGATCCTTTCTTCCACAGCAATTGACAGTATCTTTTTCTCTCTCTAGTTCTTTCTGTGAGGCATACATCCTAACTGTTAAAAACATGGATTTGAGAGGCCACAGAGGAGAATTCTTATTGTTTGAATCTCCAATCGAAAAGAGAAACTAAAGATACAAGATGGATCGTGTTGTCTCAAACTGCAAGCACAGAAACTGTCGCCAAAAAATGAAACAAAGACACGAAGTGTAACTGGACCAGAGCTGTCAAGAATCCCAAGTAAACCCAGCAATCACTGAAGTCTCTGGAGGAAAACAGGTTTGACAGGGCACCCCTACGCATGCTGCTGCCCAACAGCAAGGACACACACATATATGTGCACCTACAGGTACACACACAGACACACTCACACACAGTCAAAATACAAAAAGTATTTTCGGTGCAGTATTTTTGACCGTTTGCACCAACACACACACACACACACACACACACAGAAATGCAGTGGGCACACAGTAACACACATTCAAACCAACACACACGCACAGCCCTACACCCACATACTCACACATGCTGCAGACAACACAGACGTGTCCCCGCCCCGTCCCGCCCCCCCCACCTTAGCGTGTGTGTTGAGCAGCTCGAACAGAGCCATGACCAGCGGCTCCACGGCGATGTGCCCGTCGCGGTACTCCTCCACGTAGTAGCCCATGGTCTGCCGCTCCGCCTCCGTCAGCAGGTGGCGGGCCTGCTCCTCCAGCATGGCCCGCGGCTGGTTCACCACGCTGGTCAGGGTCACCTGGGAGCCCGCCACGCCCTTGTAGAACACCGGCTGGGGGGGGGGGGGGGGGGGGGGGGGGAGAGAGAGACATGGGGAGAGGGTGAGTGTGGGGAGAGAGGGGGAGGGAGTGGGAGAGAAGGGGAAGATGGATAGAAGAGGGATATGGAGAAAAAGATGGGAATAGGGGAGATGGAGAGCGAGAGAGCGAGAGCGAGGGAAATAGATGGAGAGAGAGAGGGAGATGGGAAGAGGGGAGATAGAGAGAGAGAGCGAGAGAGCGAGGGAAATAGATGGAGAGGGAAATAGATGGAGAGAGAGAGAGAAAGAGAAAGGGACAGAGAGGGAAATAGATGCAAAGATAAAAAATTTAATGCGACACAGGGAGTAAGAGAGAGATGAGAGAGATACATTTACAACACATGAGTGAGACCTAATTTAAAGAGAGAGCAGAGTACACCAGTGTCTAAGGTATTTGGGCTTCGTGCTGAAGGCTTCTTGGGATCCACCCCCATGTCCATAGTCGTGCCTTGAGCCAGACACCCTTACGCCTTCTTGTTCCTTAATGACGTGTATCTGAGTTCACTGTAAGTCTTTCAACTATAAAGTGATAGAGAGAGCAAAGAACACATCGCAATATAGGGAGCTGGAGATAACATTACCATTGTACTGGGAAAGAATGAACCCATAATTGGATCCATACATTTCATCAAGGCATCACTAACAAACCCCATCCAATTTATTGCAAACACACCCCTACACCAGCAATAACAATAGCTGTGGATTCACTAAGGGAGCAGCTTGTTTTTCGTCAATTTCAACTTCGCAGACTGACTCCTGGGAATAGACCTGCTGAAACGGATCAAATAATGATGAAGGCGAGGATCATGAGGAGGATTATGCAACGGTCTCTTGAGGAACGGTTGGGAAGCAAGCAGGAAAAACAACGGAGGAGGAGAACGAGAGAAGACGGAAAACAGGGCAAAAAGAGGTGGAGTGAAGGATGAGAATAACACTGTGGGAGAAGAGTAAGAAGCGGAAGGTAGGACAAGGAGGGGTAGGATGACAGGAGGTATACAGGGAGGGGGAGCAGGTGGAGGGGAGAAGGTTGAGAGGGAGGAGGAGAGGGGAGAAAGGGAGGCACAGGAGGTATTGGAAGAAGAGGAAGAGGGGGGAGAGGAGAAGGAGGAGGACGGTGGGAGGGAGGAGAGGGTTGAGGAGAACAAAGTAAAAGAGAGAAAAGGGGGAGGAGGAGGAGGAGGAGGAGGAGGAGGAAAAGGAGGAGGAGAGGGAAGAAAGGGAGGCACAGGAGGAATTGGAAGAGGAGGGAGAGGCTGGGAGGGAGGAGGTTGAAGAGGAGCAGGACGAAACTGGAGGGAGGAGAGGAGGAGAAGGAAGAGGAGGACAAAGCGGGAAGAAGGAAGAAGAGGGAGGGGAGGTGGAGAAGGAGGACAGAGGGAGGAGAGGTTTGAGGAGAACAAAGTAAAATGAAGAAAAAGGGGGAGGAAGAGGGAGAGGAGGAGGAGTAGTAGTAGTAGTAATAGGAGAAGAGGAAAATATGTAAAGGTCAAATCTTGTGGGGACAAAAGAATACGGAGCAAGGCAACACCCTGAGATCAGGACGTAGATTAGGTGGGTGTAGGAGGTGGATAAGGGGGACAGTAGCGTTGGTGGTGGCGCTGGTCGAGGTGGTCGATGGAGACCAATATGAGCGGCAATACATCAACGTGGACAGAAGCAGAACACGGCTATGAGTTGCTGCCTGATGGACCCAATCGCTCATCTCCCCCCCGAGGTATTAATTATGCCATCACCGGGGTACTGAAACCCCTTCCTCCATCCACTGCCCCCCCACGTTGGGGTAGTCACCAGCAGCAGATGGAAGCAGGGCAGGTGTTGTAGAGGTTCAGAGGACTCTTGTGAGTCTCGGAGAGACTCAAGGTCTTGTCCCCATTACACCCGAGTAGCATGTACATTACACACACAATCCTTTCTCCATGCTGAGGTCTTCCGTGTGCACTCACCAAGCTATTCCAACAGGGAAATACAGGTTTTCAATAATAGCAGTCTGGACATGTCCGTGAATACAGGTTTTCTTTAGCTGTAGTGGCTGCATGGTGAACTGTGAACAGTATTTCTGAATTTATACTGTATTTCTGAGTTTATAATTATGACATATGACACAAATGTCTCCATTTACCAAAAAGCTGTATCCATTCTTTCCCTGGCTGGCTAAAGTGGTCACCCTACCCTCTAGGACTTAATGCCGCAGCTCTTTGGAACCGCAGGTGAAAGAGCTACGATGGACAGAAAGACGACAGTTTGACCTTAAAAACAGTGCGTTCTACTCTCTGCCCTTGCAGAGTGGACACAGCCTTAGTAACAGCCTGTGAGGAAGTCTTTCCCTAATTCCAATCAGGGGCTGCCATCAGTGCCACTGATTACAATAGATTATCCCTCACAGTAGATTTCCATTTTCATGGAACTTAATGTTTTTTAATGTCCGTTTCAGTTAGCTTTTCAACGCATGCAACAACTAATAATATAACACTAATTAGGCACGGTCTTCTTTCAGATCAAATTCTAAACAGATCGATAGAGCTCCACCACCGATTCCCCCAGATGTTAGCCCTGGCAGCCTGCTTGATGTGAAAACTTGGCCCTTCAAAGTCTTTAATAAACTAAGACAATGGTAATGTGTAATGTGTGGCACACACTCTTCTCTCTCACTCCATCTCACCTCCTTTCTCTAACACTGTCGCCTCCAATAGGATCCGAGTGTCTGCAGCTTGTCTTAAATTAACCGCTTCATCTTCTGCTTCAAAGTCAACACTTGAGGGCATTGCAGTGTGTGTGTGTGAGTTTGTGCTTGATTGCAAATGTATGTTTGGCCGCTAATAAGTGTGCATGTACAGCTGTAAACTGTCTGTGTATCTGTGTGTTTTCCTGCGAGAGCGCGTGGGTGTCTGCATGCGTTTGTCCGACAATCCGAAGAACCCAGCCACCGTATCTCCAAATCGTGTTTACACTTTCATTTTCTCATCCCGCCCCTTCCTTAAGCTCCGTCTCCTGATAGGTCATTAATCCAACCCATCAGGAGCGCGCTGTGGTGTCCACTTACAACACAGTCCCCCAAGGTGAACCCCTTCCTGCTGTCCTCTCTCACCTGCATCTTTAATCACCTCGACACCCCATCCTGTCCACACAACACCATTCCACCTACACAACCCCTTCCCCCACTCATTCAACTCAAGGACACAATCTAATGAACACACACAAGCCCCTTTTGATGAAAGATCGCTCTCTAAGCTCATCGTTTACAGCGTTGCAGCGCACTGGGGCACTTAAGCCATAAAGGTAAAAAGATAAGGGTGGGATTGAATGACAAGCAGCTTCAGCGTTGTAGCTGAATATTCACTATTATAACCAGCAGACGTACACACACGTGCACACACACGTGCACACACACGTGCACACACACGCGCACACACACACACACACACACACACACACACGCACACACACACACACACAAATTAAAGACTTAGTAGTAATCACTTTAAAATGCAATCAAATATGTTGTTAATCCCTAAAAGCGAAATGCCACCACATATAGACATAGGGCATAAACAAGCTTGACAATGTTGTCAAGCTTGGTATTAACAGGCTTGACAACCGCAATACCCACAAGTGAATTGATCTGAAAGTGAATTCAGATTACTTTGTCGTTTGACATTTTATTACAATGTTTACATCTTAATTTCTACCTTCTGATAAAGTCGAAATCCCCTCGGATGCGCCGATCACTCAGTAGAGTAAACAGACAGCCGGCCGACACAGCGAAAGGCAGACTCTGAGCCGTTTTTGACTGCTTTCACTCCATTGGGGCCATCAGTCTATCTGTTGGTCTGTCATACTAACTTACAGCACACAGCTGCTCAGCATCACAGACTGACAGAGACAGATAGCTCCCTCTCCCTGCAGGCCACTATGCCCGATCTCCCGCCCACACCCTGGTTCCGGTCCAGAAGGATCCCACCACCCCCTCCTACACCCGATGCACTGCTGTCTGTGAACAAACCAAATCAAACACAAAGATGGATTTTTCCATTTTCCCCACAGCTATAAAACCTATCTGCACGAGAGGGCACATGACTTCACAAGACAAACCCATTAGAACCGCTGTCTCTCGGAGGGACTTTAACCTCAGAAAGTTAGGGAGGTACGAGCGTGGAAGTGCAGCCACTGAGCTACAATGGGAGCGGTTCCATTGGAGGCACTTGAACGGTCGCCACCTTTGTGAGGTTTCAAGATGTTTGGCAGGTCATGCAGAAGCGGCCTGTGGTCGGTGGAGTGGACCGCTGGAGTGGACCGAGATGAGGACCGACTCCTTTGGAAGAGGCTGCGGGTTATTATGACGACCGGGGTATTCATCGTCAGGGGTGTCCGCGAGGACTGATGAGGATCCATAATCGCTGGAGCCCCCAGAACACACACAAGCACACACACACACACACACACACGTACACACAGACGCATACTGCTGTGATGACTCAGCCATGAGTTAATCAAGTTAAGAGACTGTTATGTTCCTCAATCACGGCCTCAAAATGTGTGTGCCCTCGTGTGCGTGTTTGTGTGTGTTCTTCTCCATATGTGTTTGCATGAGTATAATTGCTTGCTAGTGAGGGAGTGTTTTAATGCATTTGTTCAATAATTTGAGTGTGTGTGTGTGTGTGTGTGTGTATCTGTACGCATGTGTGTGTCTGCACATGTGTTCGGATATTTGCGAGTGTGTGCGTGTGCGTGCGTGTGTGTGTCTGTACGCAGGTGTGTTTGCACATGTGTTCGGACATTTGCAAGTGTTTGTGTTGTGGCAACCCGCCACGTTGAGCGAACCAACTCCTCCCAAACAGGACACCATTACGTTGGGAAAAGCCAAAAAAGGCATGTTTATTCCAAAACATAAGTCTCTCAAAACACAAATAACGTAAACCTCGGGAGGAATCAACGGTCCCCTCCTTCGTGGGTGGAATCCCGTCACCCACGAGGACCGGTCTCTGTGCAGGAGCTCCAGGGCTGGGACAGCCCAGAATGAGTGGAGAAGCGGGCTATTTAAGCCCTGCTTCTCCACTTGTTCTTCAGGTGCTTTCAATATCCTTAATTGGCCTGGGCCGGGTTGCCACAGTGTGTGTGTGTGTGTGTGTGGTATATGAAAATGTGCGGCCATATGTTTTTGTGTGCATTACTTTGTGTGTAATCTGGGTTTGCTCCATCGGCGCTCAGCCATGTTGCGTGTGGGCTGCTATCAGCCCCCCTCACCGCACCCCTTCTCCCCAGCTCTGGGGTACCACCGCTCCGATGTACTTAACGCACACGACATGTGTACACAGTACACAGTAAATAGGGAATCCCACTGGGTGCATACCATTACTAAAAAAACGTCATACAATGAAATAGAACAGGACTTTGAATGTGTGTAATAGATTCAACTTCTGGATGTAAAATAATTCATAAAATACATATGAAAACATGTTTGAAAGAATAAATTCGTAGAGAAAATGAACAAACGCAAGCTTGTTAAAGGTATTTTTCGGCGCTTCTTCCACCGGCAGGATGTTTTGTATCTTGCTGACATTTCTGCAGATGCAGGCAATGCAAACATTGTATCTATTGGTAGGGAATTAAAAATCCTTGAAGTTATGATTTATGTCTCCATGGAGACCCCACTGGTCTAATGGACTAAAAGTGAGCTAACTGAACTGCATTGAGTACGAAAAGGTTTGTCCACAAAGAACTTCTTCTTCAGAAAGAAATTGTACTTAGAAGTTATTTTTCAGTTTGAGAGGCTGGGCATAAAAGTGTACGGTAAATGGCCTGTGTCATTGTCTCCTTCATGGTTAAGCAGAACTTTCACAAATAAGTGTGATAGAAAAAAGATGGTTAGAAAACAAAGGTTGTCAGTATTTTGCCAGAAGACGGTCGTCAGGTCATATTCTAACATTTCAGTAATTGTCTGAATCAAAAAGTGAATGGGGAATAGAGCACGACAAAGTTTGTTTTGAAGAGATTGCATTAATAACTTCTCTCTAAGGCAGTGGTTCTCAACCTTTTTTGAGCAAACGCCCCCCTGACCTTACCCTGATCCTCTGGCGCTCACACTCATGTCATATTGCTTAAAGGTGTCATTGCATCATTTTTCATTGATTTTGCGGTGGTCACTAATAGCAAAGGAGTGAACACAGCCCTCTGGGTCGGTTTTGGTGAAAAATACATAAATAAATATGAATGAATATTCATGACATGAAAATGTCTCACCTTTGATTGGCTAGAGTTGAGGAAGAAATGGTTGGATTGAACATTCATTCACCGTGACCGCGGCGGGGGCACTCCCACGACTCCCGGCCGCCAAGTCTGTTTGACTTGGCGGGGGGGGAAGGGTGGGGAAGGACAGAGAGAGAGTCATGTTTGATTGTGTTGTGTTGGTTATTGACCTGTTAACCCGCGAACTTGGGTTATGTTTGTAAGCGATAGAGATCATGACGATAGCTGATGTAACGGGAGTCCGGGCGTGTGCAGGACCGAACCGCGCTGTATGACCACTGCTACACTGCGCAGAGACAGTAAAAAGTAGCTGAGAAGACGGTAGAGGGGTTTGAAACCAATGGATGAAAGGCTGATGATAGGCTGTTTATTTCAGGTAGCCTATTTTTTCACCAAAATAGATTGAAAACGATCAGTTTAAAATCCCCCCCCTAAAAAGGAAAAAGAAAAATTTCCCGGTGCCCCCTAGGTTGTGCGAACGCCCCCTAGGGGGGCGGTACCGCCCCCGTTGAGACCCCTGCTCTAAGGGCAGTCCAGTCGCTTTAATCGCTTTAATTACTACCTGACCTCGCCACTCTGTCCTTCACTCTTTCGTCACTCAATAAGCTTGGGTTCACATATTCTATTGAGAAAATTCAAGCCTAGTTTCTTGCTTTTGGTATTCGACATGTGTTTCAGTGCTTTTGAGTGCTCAACACTCCCTTTTGAATGAGCTGGGGAGTCTAGTGGTTTGGGTGTCTCCAGACGGAGACTTGTGGGTTTGAATTCTAATGTCCGCAGTCCACCTTTAGCCACCCTTGAGCGAGACGCCCCTAACCCCTACGTGCTCTTTAATGAAAGGTAGTCCCGACTCCCAACCTTAGACCTTAACACCTTTTGAGGGCCACCTGACGAATAAGTGGTCACACATAATAATTAGTGCGAGAAGGCTGTGGCCAGAGGGAAGCAGTGGAAAGGAAAAGGCAGGAACGCTGCCTATGCTCCGGATTATTGAGGAAACACAAGTGAACACAAAACACCAATGGAAAACCCTTAACTGGAGAGCATACGATGCAATGCACTATGCTACGATTAAAATAAAAGCCATAATACTATACTAACTGAAGGAAAATGGATGATATATTTATTTTCAACTATCTATTTACGGTAATTGTTTATATTATTGTGTATGTGTCTTTTTCCAGAATAAAACCCCACGCACAAAAGGCAGTACCCTGGTCTACCACCAGTGGTGTACCAGAGTTTGACAACACTGTCCTCAATGAACACATACATACTAAGCCCTTTTAGGAAGTCAAACATTCCCACACATTCATATTTCATATGGTCACCCTATGGTTCCATAGGGTGCCTATTATCGGATAACTTTCATACTATTTATGATCTACTGTTGTGTTTTTGTCCTGCACCAGAACAAGCTTGCGGTGTTGGAGTGTTTATTGCTGGAACACAGGGTCAGCCCTCATTGGATCAATCACACGGGAACAACACGATCAGAGCGCCTTTAATAAAGCGGGATTGGCTATGTGACCTATTGTAAATGAATTAGCTTATGGGGCTCAGCTTGGCCCCTGGGCTGTAATTAAGGATGGAGTGGGAGAGTTAGGGAAGACGGAGGGACGAGGAGGAGGAGATGGGGGAAAAGAGAAAAAACTAAAAAACGGGAGGGAAGGGTGGGGAAGGAGAGAGAGAGAGAGAGAGAGAGAGGCCTTGGATAGGTGAGAGGAGCAGAGAGAAGGAGAAAGATAGAGATGGAAAAATAGGGAGAAAGAGAGGGACAGGAGTGGAGGAGAAGGGGGGAGAGAGAGAGAGAGAGAGAGAGAGAGAGAGAGAGAGAGAGAGAGAGAGAGGGATGAGAGGAGATGGATGGCGGATTAAGCCGAAAAGAGGAGAGAGAAGAGAAAGGAGAGGCCGAGCAATAGCTGGGGGATAACAGTGGAATAAGTTAAGAAGGACCAGATAACCTTTCTACTTTATTTAACCGTCTCATACACACACACACACACACACACACACACACACACACGCACACCCTGGGAACAGGAAGTGAAATATCGTCTCGGTAACAGCTGCCAAGCCTCCAAGCACTGACGCTAAAGTTCCCTGCAACATCACGCTTTTTAGCCATTCCTACTGAACGCACACACACACACACACACACACACACACACACACACACACACACACACACACACACACACACACACACACACACACACACACACACACACACACACACACACACACACACACACACACACGTAAAAGGAAACCAAAAAAAAAAAAAAGAGAAAACACAAACATACCCGTATGCAATACATACGGCATACATTAAGTACAATGTGTTAGAGAGGGTGTGTTAGTGCGCATGTGTGTGTGTGTGTGTTGTTTGTTTGTGTGTGTGTCCGCGCGCGTGTGTGTGTGTGTGTGTTGGCAAAGGTGCTGCATCATCTGACTAGTGCCATGTGGGATTTTTCTTAATCACCGTATATTAATCACGCTGTTCCTTCACCACGGCAGTTACTCTGACTGCTGGACCTTTTGACACCGCGCCATCAGTCCACGCTGCTTCTCAGCAGCATGCAGGTGACTGACAGGGGAGGGCAGGGGAGGGCAGGGGACAGAGAGGGAAGACAGCTGGATGGATATAGGTGAGGGGTGGAGATGAGGTCAGGGGGGCAAGGGGACAGGTGAGGGCAGGGGACAGAGAAGAAGGAGTGGTGGGAGCAGGTGAGGGGAGGAGATGAGGTCAGGTGGGGTAAGGGGACAGGTGAGGGGAGGAGATGAGGTCAGGTGGGGTAAGGGGACAGGTGAGGGGAGGAGATGAGGTCAGGTGGGGTAAGGGGACAGGTGAGGGGAGGAGATGAGGTCAGGTGGGGTAAGGGGACAGGTGAGGGGAGGAGATGAGGTCAGGTGGGGTAAGGGGACAGGTGAGGGGAGGAGATGAGGTCAGGTGGGGTAAGGGGACAGGTGAGGGGAGGGGACAGAGAGGGAGGACAGGCGGACACAGGTGAGGGGAGGAGATGAGGTCAGGTGGGGAAAGGGGACAGGTGAGGGCGGGGGATGGGAGAGGAGATTATTTGAATGTGAAATAATCGCTAGGTGACAGGCGAGGAGATGTGAGATTAGGGCAGGTGAGGGCAGGTGAGGAAAGACGATGGCAGGGGCGGGATGGTCAGGGGAGTTGAGGGCAGGGGACCAGTATGCAGATAAGAGCATAAAATGGACAGGTGAGGTGAGGGGGAGATAAGGGCATCTTAGGGGAAATGAGGGCAGGTGAGGTAAGGGCAGGTGAGGGGAGATTAGGGCAGATGCAGGAATTTGGGGGCAGCTGAGGGGACAGCAGGGGAAGTGAAAGCAGCGGACGGCAGGTAAGCAGGAGAGGGGGGTGAGAACAGCTCAATCCAGGTGAATTAAAGTAAGGGCAGATGAGGAGCACTGAGGGGCTGTAAGGACAGGTGAGACAGGTAAGGAGGACAGGTGGTAGAAGCTGTAGCTATACTTGATGGTTAGTTACCGTGGGTGACTGCATCCGATTGTTACAGCCTGAGGTGCCCTTAAGAGAGATCTGCGCATTTCAATGTTATTCTAAAGGTCATAGAGAGGAAATTAAACTAACCAAACAGAAAAACATATTAGAACTGCAGCCCGGACAATAAACCAGAACCGGGGACGACATGATTAAAAAAAGATATCTCCCGGGCAAACAATATGGATTATCTCTTCAAATCAAAGCAATATTTGGACTTGAAATGAATGGTTTAAAGAGGACATGGCTCCTGCATCTACTGGACACAGATTATATCTACAGTCATTAATACTTGTTTTAGTGCTGACTGGCCAACAGTCAGTACTTCACATTTCATACTACCTAAATTGACCCAGTAGTACTTATTACACCATCGGTACTAGCCCATTCAGAACTGTCTCCCAGTCGGTTCTGGTACACTGTAAAATGTCTGTCAAAACATGTTCTCTGTAAAGCATTTCTATCTTAAATTCATATGACGATAAAAAGTGCTAGTTAAATTCCCGAGACGGAGATAATAACAACATCAATTATTTTAAGCATTTGTGTAAAACTTCCCGTGGATTTCCGACTTGTTGTCTCTGAGCAAGGGCAACCGTTTATCGTTTTCCGCACTAGACAGAGCGTGCTCCCGCTAGCGGGGCGGTGTACGATCACTCAGTGTTTTGAATCGGGCTCCGCTAAGGGGCCCGCCGCCACGGACCCCTGGGGGATCGTTTTATATGCTAGTTGTCTCTGAGCTGGAAGCATCTGCAGCACAGCGATAAGATAGACCCTATACGAGACCCCCCCGCAGCAGGGGACATCCGCTGACCCTATTACCGACGAGATGGACAATACAAACACACAGCGGACGCAATGAACGAGACAACGCTCTTCAATAAACAATACGTTGACACTTCACCTGGCGAGTAGCAGAACAGCCAGAGATGGCAGATAGCATAGCGCCGTGGGTAAGAATGAGGCAACGTGGTCCACCATATTGGGGCTGACCTTGAAGCTGGGAGTGAAGAGATATGCGCAGGTCATTGATATGGATGGTATTCACCTGTGGGCCGACAGGTGGGAGGATTCAGTGGAGGGCTGATTGAGGGGCTGCATTCCAATAGTTCTATAGCGATTCCACTCACCCTCGCTTTCTAAATCTCCAGGCGTTTGCTGCTGGCGTTTCAGCTGACAAATTGGCTTTGGACGAGGATATGTCGATATGTTTCCCGCACAGGAAGATTTTCCGACTGCATCACTCAAAACCCCTGACGCCGTCTTTCAATAATGCATCAACGCTTAATCCGGAGGTGACCATATCAGCCAATGAGATGTATGTATGTATGCATTATGTATTTAATGCAAACTAATCTACAAGTACTCTTCGGGTTTGGGTGTCCTTTAAGGAGCAGGTAGGGGGTAGGGGGTAGGGGGTAGGGGGTAGGTATGTCATTTGGGTTTGAAACTAAAACCTTTCTGTTGGTAATCAAACATCATAACCATTAGACTAATCTGGCCCACACTAAACTCTGAGCCAGAGTGACTAGACTGAGGCCCTGACTAGACTAGGCTCTCTTCAGACAGTATTCAGAAGGACAAAAATCTCTATGAAGAACTGTGTTTCCTGGTATACGCAATATAAATCAATAAATTATAGTGGATCTCGTTTTATTTTTAATAAATACATTTTTTGTTTTCAATTTAATTTTAATATTTCCAGGCTCCATTTAATTTCAAACACAGTATAGAAACGGACTGCACTGGTAATAGTTTGCTCTCTACTGCTCTCCTGCCTCAAGCTATCCTCTGTACTCATTCTGCTGCCTTCTCCAAAAATTATCTAGCAGTTGTATTATAATTAGAAAATAATTAGAAAAGCACTACTACAGATCATTTCAGAATCAACCGTAGATGATAATCTTCCATTTTCCCACTGGGAAATCTAGTCTATTCCATATAATAAGACTTTATTTGGTTCTGTCTGGACAACATATTGCAGCAAAAATGTGAGTTAAAGCTAGCCATGTCCTATTCAAACATAGAACTTATACGTGAACTATATGCATAGACAATAAATAAATAAAATATATTTAGGGCTTCGCTTGCTGATCAATAACTGACACCGTAACCATGGGTCCGCTCAGTTAGTTTTGTAATGCTGACCCAGAAACCTCTGGGTTACCCACAATCCCCTAGGTTACCCACAATCCCCTGGGTGACCCACATCCTATGGGCGACCCAGATTGTGCTGTTCCAGCGTCACCTTCCCCGTCTGAAAATCAATAAATTGAGCCCAGTTGAACAAAAACAAACCAACGCAACAAACGCCTCACACTGAATATAAACCAGGTTTACCTCATTGTATTTTCTATAAAAGTGTTTTCTAAAAAGTTATGTTTGATATTGGTATATTGGAAATAGTATTGTCAAGTTGACAAAAAATTGTGTCTTATATAAGAAGTTTTTAGCAGTCCTACTAAATTGTCTACTTGGCGAGATCTGCTTAAAGTGTGCACGTCTGTCAGAAAAGATTCAATTTATTCAGTAATTGAGAATATGTTGTCTGCCTTAAACAGAGATCTTTACAGTTCTGTGCATGCCTGTTTTTCAAAAATAACGTCTGATCATGGAGAATAACCTCTCTAAGTGTCAAGTGTATATTTGGCTCCAACCTTTGAAGAGCTATACATTTGCCAAATCCTCAAAGAACATTCCTGTTACTGTATTGTATAAAATCACTAATCTGACAACGGGATAGGCCCAAATCTGTCCTCTCGCTCCCTGAGCAAGAAGTGATGGCGGTGCTCAGACGGTTTGGAAGTGATGAGGTGCAGGAGAAGGTGCTATGAGGTGTGTCAAATGGTTTGCCTCTGGCAAATGACACTGCGGCGTCGATCAGGCATTGCCGCGCATTGATGGATATTTAAAATGACTTGCGGGCCGTGGGGAATCATCCAAGCATTTCTTCCAGCTCAGATACAGATTGCAGGACGAATACACCCTTAAAAAGATGAGACTACATAGACACATCCAGATTCAAGTTACGCTTATTTTCAGTCTTCCAGCAGAGTCCTCAAAAAGCGTCTTACAGTGAATACAGATACACATCATTGATTAGTAGGTAGGGGGCTAGGCATCATGAACAAGTATACCTTAATAGGACATGCACTCACACACATGCACCCACACACACACAAACGAAACAAGTCTTACCTTTCCGGCTGCGGAGGCTCCCTGGTCCATGGAAACACTGCAGGAGACATGAAGAGCATTACGAACATGTCTCATAACATAGACTGATACACAAACATGTTCACTAATACAAACATGTCTCATAACATAGACTGATACACAAACATGTTCACTAATACAAACATGTCTCATAACATAGACTGATACACAAACATGTTCACTAATACAAACATGTCTCATAACATAGACTGATACACAAACATGTTCACTAATACAAACATGTCTCATAACATAGAATGGTACACAAACATGTCCACTTACACAAAGACATGTCCACTAATACACAAACATGTCAAGACACACTGAAACAGAACCATGACTGTTCTTATGTTCTCATTCTCTCAGGGCAGTCACTCAACACACCAACACAAAAGAAAAGCCTACTACAGAGAGAGAGAGAGAGAGCTACAAAGATACAGTCGCACACAAAGATATGCAACACTCGTATGCAAACATGTACGTCGTCACACAGGGTTGTTGATAGAGAGGCGGTATTGTGGTGGGCAGACTCCAGGCTGGACTGGAGTGACATCTGAGCCTCATCACTGTGTGGGATCGCCTCGTCACTGAGGCGCTGCATGTTCTACCCCCTTTTGTGTCTCTCACAGAGTTCATTTGCAGCAAGCTCGTCACATTAATAGCGTGCAACTCTTCACATCAGCCTGGTAACTTGAATTTGATTCACGCACAATCACATGCACGTGCACACCGACACCCACACACACCGCAAGCCACAAAAATCCATTCACACACCCACTTGTATGGGGATAATTGTCACAGTTTCTGAAGTTTGTTTCTATTTCTCTCTGAAATCCTCCTGTGTCAATAATCTCCAAAACGATGCGCATTAAAATAAAAAATTTTGGCATTCACTTCGAATCTCATTGTGTAAGAAATGGGCAAATACACATCCAAAGGTAAGCCCCTGTGAAGTACTCGGTTGCTTCCTCAAATGGGACATCAAAATTAATCTTCTGAAACTGGGGTTGTATCGTGAAACCCCCGTTCAGCGGGGGTTTCATTCCGTCTGCGCACGGCACCTTCTCAACAATAATCAATAATCTTCCTCCCACTCAGGGTGAAAATGGTAGGGCTTAGCTCGTTTCCCCTCAGCCATGCCAACGTTTAGGAGTGCGTAACTACTGTTGACGGCTTTCAACTGCTGTTGACAGCGCATGTGCTACCGCGCGTATATGTCCCGCGCAAATTTTATTTTATTTAAAAAATAATAATAATAAAATAAAAAAAGTCGACCCCTCGCGGTCGACTTGGGATCTGTCGGCGGTCTACTGGTAGACCGCGATCGACTGGTTGGGCACCCCTGAATTAGAGGGTTTAAATCAGATTATCTTATTTTAACTCTCCCAGACCAACTCAGCCGTCACTGGCTTCCTGTTAAAAAGGGGCTTCAGGTAAGATTAAAGAGCCGTTATTTGGGTGTCATTGGTTAGAATAACACAGCCCTCTGTCAGTTGCTAGTGAGTGAACTGCACTGTGAGTTTCTGTTGTTGAATATCTATGTTTCTACCATTTCGATGTTAAACTGTCATTTCTGACAAATCAGGGCATGTCCTCCCGTATTGCTTTGGAGAATTAATGTTGCTTGTCAATCACAGGTGTGTGCACTCATAAATCATTATGACGTCATACCTTGTGAGATCAACAGGAGCTAAAGTCATTATGACGTCATACCTTGTGAGATCAACAGGAGCTAAAGTCATTATGACGTCATACCTTGTTAGTATCAACAGGAGCTAAAGTCATTATGACGTCATACCTTGTTAGTATCAACAGGAGCTAAAGTCATCATGACGTCATACCTTGTGACAGACCAACAGGACCTCAACTCATTATGACGTCATACCTGGTGAGATCAACAGGAGCTAAACTCATTATGACGTCATACCTTGTGACTCAGGGCCAATAGGAGCTAAACTCATTATGAAGTCATACCTGGTGAGGATTAATGGGAGTTAAACTCATTATGATGTCCTACCTTATTCGGACCAATAGGAGATAAACTCATTACGAGGTCATAACTTGTTAGGACCTATAGGAGCTAAACTCATTATGATGTCATACCTTGTGACAGACCAACAGGAGCTAAACTCATTATGACGTCATACCTTTTGTGGACCAACAGAAGTTAGTCTCATAACATCTCATGAACTTTTCCCGACCAACAAGAGCACATTACATTCATTGCCCGTAACGTTCACGAATACGAAACGAGGACGAATTGAAACTGAAGCCATTACACACGTCATACCTTGTGCGAAGCAGCTGGAGCTCAACTCATTACAAATGATACAAAGGACCCACTGACACTAAACTCATTACAACGGATCACACCGGGAGGTGAGAGGGAACCACAAGCCTTGCCAGGTGGTAAAGCATTTTTAATTGTAACCGTTATTTTTTTATTTCGCTTGTCATGAACAACTACCCTTTAATCTCCAAGATGTCAGGAGGAGAGGCAGACAGAAAGTGCTCTGGCTTTTAAATTACGCACAGACAAATTTCCAATAAGACCACAAAGGCTTGGAAAATCGTGCGTCTGCATGCCCATCCAAGCTAATGTCACCAAATAAATTAACTTAAAAACACTTTGTGTCGGTTTTGTTACAGAATCTTCACAATTACTGGCGTTCTGGCAGCTAAAGGAGAATGGCCTGCCCCAGACAGGTAATTTAAAAGATTTACAGCGGGAGCAGTTAATATGTTGACCCGGGCTCTTCATCATGAAGAGGGTAGAGTCGCTTCACGTGGAAAACACCCAAACCCCTCTCTGTGTACATCGTGTTCCTCGGAGATGGGAATTGATGGAGAGGAAAACAAAAATGGATCTAAAATTCTAATTATTAAAAAGGACACATTTTGTGTCCTTGTCTCAGGGTGCTGAGGTACACCATGAGAGACAGGATGCTGTGAAATTTAGTCGGGGGTGAGTATGTTCACATTTTCATATACTTAACCCCAGCTGATGTACTGCAGATTTCATTTAGTGAGGTAAACATTTAGTTCCAGTTCTGGCATATTCCCAAGAATAACCATATATTTCTCACTTTTGCTCAATATTGTTCTGCTTCTGTTTACGGCTTTTAAGGTCATACTTGCACATAAACAAACGTGTGCACAATACACCCCCCCAAACTCAGCAATACAAAACAAGTATGCACTTACAAAAAGGCAAATATATTGTACACACACGTAAATATTAAAAAAGTCACCATCCCACCCACACACACAACGAAAGTCAACCACAAATCACAATCCACCAACCAATACACACAAGCAATCCACGCAAACACCACAGACGTATAACACAAATACAAAGACACAACCCATACACGCAAATCACACGTATACTGTAGCACAAAACAAACAATCTCGCACACACGTCAGCTGAAGCACCCCCCCCCCACACACACACACACACACGCACACTAAGAACCATCCGCACCCCATCCTCCCGCCACACACACATCCCCCCCCCCCCCCCCACCCACACACACACACTCACTCACCCCGCCAGGCTGCTGGTGGTGGAGGTCTCGGAGATCTGGGAGCTGGCGATCCACTTGGTCTCTCCCACCACGGTGCGGGCGTGCGGCAGCCGGCCCACGTCCTTCACCGTCATCATCAGGTGGCGCGACGACTTGAGCACGCGCACCGCGTCGTCGTGGGGGATGCCCAGGAAGCTGCGCCCGTTCACCTCCAGGATCTGGTCGCCCACCTGGTGGGATGGGGGGGAGCCGGGGGAGGGAGAGTCGGGGGAGGGGAGACAGAGAGGCCAGTAGGGGGGTGTTGGAGCTGGCTGCGGGCCGTGCTTGGTGCGAGGCAGGGCGGGCGGGGGGAGGGCGCAGCGCTGAACGTACGCAGTGTGATGACACGTGACAAACAGAGAACAGGTACCGACGACGGGGGGTAGGGTCAAAGGTTAAAGGTTAAAGAGGGGAGGTTAAAGAGAGAGCGACAGGGGGTTGGTTGGGGAGGCGGCACAGTTGTGTTCCGGGATTAACCGAAAATGGAAACAATAATTAATAATTTATCCTGTGCTGGATGAGGATGATTAATAATACAAATAATGCTTGAAATACAATTCCACCAGATTTTGGGCCTTTAGATGAGGACCTCTTGCAAAGCAACCGACAGCATTTCTAGTCACCTCAGGGGGTGTCACACAAGGACGCCAACAGATTTGACTGAAAACCTTGGGGATCGAACCAAGAACCATAAGTGTGTGACCAAACACCCTAAAAGAGGACTAGTCTACCAATGTTCCCACTCGGTAAACGAAACCAACGTGACGCCGACTTCAAACGAAACAGAGGCATCGTTTAGCAACAGCCGTGAGCAGGCTCTTACAATGTGCCCTGTGCTAATTCGTTGATAAACAGACAGCGTTTACGTTGTGATTTGCCGGCCGCTAGGGCCACTTTACTGCTAATCACATCCGCCCACGCACACTCACACTCTTAGGAGGTATGAACTGTGCAGCTCCTGAATTAAGCTACTGTGTTCTGCTGTATTTAGCTAATGTGGATCTTCAATTCTCCCCTTGTCGTGTCCCGTCAAGCTGAATGAGAGAATTAATAACCCATTCCAAAATGGGTTTCTTCCTGCTCCTGCGGTTGGGCTTGTTTTCATGATCCCATAGTCTGTGTGAGTGTCAGAGGACTGTGACGTCGGTTTCTTGCAAGCTGTTTTTTGACTTCTATAAGAATTAGGAATGGATAAGGATTTAGGATTTGTATTAGGACTAGATGAAGTGGAATAATGCAAGAAAAACTCTCACAATGATCTTGATTCTGGCTGACTAAGCCCCGATCTGGTATTCAGTTGTTTTTCCCACTAAGGCCCCACTGTGGGATTTAAGCCTCTGTTGAATGCTGTTATGCAAAAAATATTTATTTATGGAAAATGAAGAATCTGTAAAAACATTGACTTCATGTATGTAATTGAACACAGTCAAAATAGTAAATTAATGAGCGGAAAGCAAGGTAAGAATTGAATATGTGGTCCATTAAATGTTTTATCTGGTTGGTTTAACCCTCGACCAAACATGTGCCCTCAGAACATGACAGAGGTTTCATCCATAATCATGTATGAGATATATATATATATATATATATATATATATATATATATATATGAAATACAGAGAAAACTCTTTCAGTCTCTTTCAACATCATTCGTCGTTTATTTATAGTTATTCTGTCTTTGTGATGTACGGAACCCATGATAAAAATAATAATACGCCACCGAAAGAAATGAATACAATAACACAGAATGATAGAATCTAACCCCAACTGCCATATTGAAACAACAACCATCGGTTTGTTGAGGATTGCCTGACACTGCACCAGGGAGGGTTTTTACATGACAAAAAGCTGATGTCAAAAGCAACAATAAGACAGCTTTGTATTGGAAACACATCAAGTTACCGCAAATCTCAAGGAGTAACCTCTCCCAGGCTCCCCGTCTATATGAACCTCTGCTGCCAGGATCGATGATTACACTATCCCTTAAGAAATATGACACAGGCGCCGCTGGCCTTGTAAAGCTGCTTTGACAGGCGCTTAGACTTTAGATTTAGAGTTCAGCACCAGCCCCAAAACAAAAAGCTGACAGATGTCCATTGGCGTATTTTGTTTTATTTTGTGTCCAGCAAGCCAATGCCCCCGAAATCCCTGTGTTTTCAGAGAGTTTTCTCCCAGCCCAAGAACATGAGCCTGTTATGAATGAGGCCCGATACCCAATAGCTTGTCCCTGACTTCAAACTGGATGATGGAAAACAGGAGCAGCCGCACTACTACGATATAATCAGGAGCTCTGCACGACAGGCTGAATGTTATGAGCATCAGCAAAGGCAGTGAAAGGGGGCAGCGTATGAATAACGCCGGTCACATAGCCAAGCCAATTCATTACTCGGTATGGATGTGCGTACACAAATACGCAGAGACGGACGCGAAACACACACACGCACACACAAACACACCCATAAAGGTAACCCATCTAGATGCATGCAGAAAAACACACACACCGAGAACACAAACACACACACCGATGAATATTAAACCGCACGTCTTCTAGATTTCCTCTTGTTAGCCGACAGTTAGGTGAACTCTGTATGCATCGTCGCCATGGAAACGCAGCAGCGAGCCTGTGTGTGGCTTTAGTGTTAATTTAGCACACCAATAATAGTTGCTTATGTTTGAGGAGAACCCTGTTGAACCAGTGATGTAAGACCAACATAATGCTGGGAGACAGGGCGGTTGGAGGGGCTAGCTCCTCCTTCCAGGTCTGTGGGTTATTGACCGTGCACAGAGTTCGTACGGGTTAATGAGTATCGAGTGTCAAGTCTTTGCGTAGATTTTGTACCCTTGAATGCATCGTCACCACACAACTCCAATCCCATCTCCACGCCAATAACCTCTGCGAACCCCTCCAATCTGGCTTCCGCCCCCTCCACAGCACAGAAACCGTCTCCTCAAAGTCCTCAATGACCTCCTCACCTCTGCCAACGCCTCGTTCCCTCAACTTCCTCATCCTCCTTGACCTGAGAGCAGCCTTCGATACCGTAAACCACACCATCCTGCTCACCAGACTCAGCTTTACATTTCCTTTTGTTTGTTTATTGTTGTGTTCCTATGTTAAGCGCTTTGAGTGTGAGAAAAGCGCTAGATAAATTGAATTTTTTATTATTATTATTTGTGTAAAAATATTTTCACACAAAATCCTGTCTAGGGAACGATTATGTTAACAATACACTATTTTGACTTTATTTTGACTTGGTATTCGGCATTCTCGAAAACCATGTTTTTTTTCTGAATCTTTTCTTCTCCACACATCACCCACAGTCACCAGAAACATCTGCCATTAACTCTACAAACTCTCCAGGAATAAAATGCAGCGAATTAAGAAAATAATACCTAAATGCGTATCTCATTAAAAACATATTTTTTTACCCTGAATGCTGCAGAGAGAGAATATATCAGAGCTGCATTAATCTGAGCAAAAGCAGAATCAGAAGAGAAACCTTGTTTTAATCCCTGCCTTGTCTCCCTTCTATTCATGGTTCGGACGCCCTTGAGGGGGGGGAGATGACGTCTCCCATTCTTCCTCCAACCGCCTCTATTAACACACACACACCTTGCCTACCATGAAGTTCACCTCGACTGTTCACGAATGAAGAGGTTCATTTAAATTGTGATGACAGATGAATTCCTATGCATCCCTGAACACATGCTTTCCTAAACACCAGGCAGGGTAAAGCATTTGTTGTTCGCTCTGATTCTCTGTCCCTTGGCACAAAGGATGAGGGGGGGGGGGGGGGGGACTGCTTGAACTGCATTCATTGTAAGGAATAAACAAAGCTACCAATTTCAACAGGGGGGCTCTGGGACTTTGTTTTATTTTCTATTTGCTGATCCCACCGCTGAGCTGGCTTTTTTTTGCTTCAGATTGTTTTTATTGAGATGTGGGCAATGAGAAACAATGTGTTAACAATGGCCTTTCTCCCATAATGCCCAATAAGGCTTTTGAGATTGCCAAAGCCAAACAAAAAAACAATGGAAAGGGGAAATTCCTGTATTTCCATTAGTAGATTGTTGTGTGTAAAAGC
Organism: Gadus macrocephalus; assembly: GCF_031168955.1. Taxonomy (NCBI): domain Eukaryota; kingdom Metazoa; phylum Chordata; class Actinopteri; order Gadiformes; family Gadidae; genus Gadus; species Gadus macrocephalus. The sequence goes on from NC_082400.1 coordinate 6,664,483, forward strand.
ACCAAAAAACTATGAAAAAACATAATACATAAAGTTAATGAAAACTCAACAGTCAACTTACTGAAGATAAGATGGAAGTGGTTCATCTGTAATCAAGCCCCCTTCTCTTTTTATTCCTCCTCCTGCTCCTCTTCCTCACTATGTACTGCCAGTGATTACCCTGTCAGTACTTTATAATTAATAGCCTTCATCCATAACACACACTCACTCAAACACACAAACATACATACACACACAAGTGCGTGCGTACACACACACACACACACACACACACACACACACACACACACACACACACACACACACACACACACACACACACACACGTCCCTGCTCATCCCATCGAACATGCTCTATTTCCAGAGCGTCTCCTCCAGATCCTCTTCTCCCTCCAGTCTTCAACTTTCCTTTTCATCATTCTCCTCCTCCTCCCCTTCATCTCTTGTCTCTTTTATTTTCCTATTTGCTCTTCCTCGATTCTTTCCACTTATCCGTCAACGTCGTACTCCTTTACAACCTCTACCCACCCTCCTTCTATCCCTCTCTTCTGATCTTGCACTCCTTCCTCTATTTCTCTTTCTTTCCTCCTTTCTATATTTCTCGCTCTCTCTTCTTTCTTATTACACTTGACTACTACCATCCACCTGCTCTTCAATTCTTGTTCAATCACTTCAAACACCTCATTTTTATTTTTATTTTATAGTTCCTCGTTCAGGCAATCCAATTGTTTTCTCTCGTCTCCTCCTCTTCCCTCCGCCACTCCTCCATCCTCTCCATTCTTCTCCCCTCCACCTCCTGGCGTCCTCTCCATGGATCCCCTCTCCATCCCCTGTCCTCCCATCCTCTCCATTCTTCTCCCCTCCACCTCCTGGCGTCCTCTCCATGGATCCCCTCTCCATCCCCTGTCCTCCCATCCTCTCCATTCTTCTCCCCTCCACCTCCTGGCGTCCTCTCCATGGATCCCCTCTCCATCCCCTGTCCTCCCATCCTCTTCCCTCTCGTCCCCTCTTTTTAATTTCCTCTGGCCTCCTTCCTATCCGTCCTTGCCATCCTCCTCTCTCTGCCCTCCTCCTTCCCTCCATCCTCTCCCAGATACTCCTGATGCTCCAACGTGTTCCTCTCTCATCACACTCCACGAGAGAGAACAGCACTCTCTAAATTAACTGCATGGCGATGTCAAAAGGACAAAGCTCAACACCATGGATACCAGCAGTGGGAGGGATATGTTTAAGTCCTGATCTACTTGATATTTCTTTATTAAAAAAAATACATATCGATATTCATCATAGATACTTTTCTCTGGCGTTACTGTGAGGCATTAAAGTACTTTAGGTGATGTATATACAATGATTAAACTGCCATGACTAAAGATGTTCTGATAAACGCTTCCTTAGCATTAGCATTAGCATAGTGGCGAAGTCAGCAGAATGTCTTGGGTTTAGGTTCAAGTCCCGGATGCATAAATCAGTTCTTACAACTACAAATGATTATGCATAATACGCAATATAGTTGTGTGCTTAGTGGCAGGGCAGGTGTTGAAAGCAAATTATGCCAATGCAGTACAGCGCAGCATGAATATACAATACTATCTCCCGATTTGAAGAAACAATGCAGCCAATCAGAATGACAGGCACAAAGCCACAGACAAGACCAGCCAATCAGAATGACAGGCACCAAGCCACAGACAAGACCAGCCAATTGGATGGTATGATTGGGTGTTGTGTAACCATCAAGGCATGGATCATTCCAGAACCTGCCACAGCGAGACATTTAGGAACGAACACAACGGTAATCACAAGTCCTCTCCTCTTATACATTTTAGAACTTTTCACATTACTACATTCAGCTCGAGCCTCGCCAGCCTTCTCTCCTGACAGTCTGACACCGAGAGGAGACCGTCCAAGGTCTTCAGCAGGCGCTAACTGTCATCCGAGAGTCTGTGATCTCTAGTGAGGAGATATCCACCTGAGATCACAGCCGACTGGGTCGCAGAGGGACAGTGGAGGAGAAGGAGGAGGAGGAGGAGGAGGAGGAAGGAGCCTGTCAGAGCGGTCATATTGCTCGCTAAGAACCCCACTGCTGCCTTAAGTCCTTCAGCAACTTCTTGAACTCTGACCTTGAGCTACTCAATTGCTTCCAATGTGGGCGATGTTTTTCCTTATCACGTTGTTTTCCTTCGTTTCAGAGGACAGAAAACAAATAACAACCATAAGTACAGTTATTGTCCCTTGTTGCTTCAAAATATATCAAAATATATATTTTTATATCATCAAAACTGTTTATAGGTCCCAACCGTTGATGTAGATCCAGTTGATGTTGAGACAACTAATAAATCTTACAAATGCTGAATCATCGATCCTACTGAACTGTATTAAAATGTCAAACGGCAAATGTCAAATGTATTAAAGCCGGTTACGTTGAACGAGGTCTCGAGAAAATACACATCGTCGGAATGTCAGACATTTGTCAGCTTTCATCAAAACATTAGCAGTACCGTTAGCATCTATGAAGGCAACTGTCAAAGCGTTATGAATCGCCCAGTAAAACAGTTCCTTCCGGGGTAATGTTTCATGTTACAATGGGCAAATCGGATGCATAAAACAGAATAAATACCAAACAAACAAAAACAATCATGTGTTGTGTTGACCCCTTGGACGTTGGTACAACAGAGCGTGGTGGCGGTGGCGGTGGCGGTCGGTCAACTATTGTGTGTGTCAACAGGGTAATTACTAGGAGATGCTTCAGCGTTTGTGCTTGTGCGTTTGCAGCAGAAACACAATGAGAGGCGGCAGTAATGCAGAGCATGAAACCAATGCCAAAATTGCCCCTTGATGCAACCGAACCCTGGATCGCCTCCAGGGCACTTAGAGCCACAAAGGTTGTATTTACGTCACTGCTTGTGTTAGTGTGCGTTTTTGTTGTTGCTGTGTATTTTGGTGTGCATGAGGAGGATTGGTGAGGGAGGGAGGGAGAGAGAGAGATGGATAGAAATACTAACAAAGAGCGAGAGAGAGACTGAGATAGATAGGTGGAGAGAGAGATAGAGCGCAAGACAGACAGACAGCAAGAGCAAGAGACATGGACAAAGTGGAATAGACAGAGAGCGATAGAGTTGGATAGAGCAGGCGAGGAAGAGAGAGAAAGAAATTATGAATAAACAGAGAGGTGGAGTGGGTGAGAGAGAAAAAAAGAGATTGACAGGTACGCAATGAGAAGAGAGACTGACAGACAGGTAGAGTGGGATGAAGAGAGAGGGAGGGAGGGAGAGAGGGCGGTGTTAATCATGCTCCATCGTGATGTTTTTTGCAGGGAGTCATTATTTCCTCTTGAACTGTCCCAGGTGACTAATGAGTCCAGCTGCTTGTCAACACACATACATTTTGATCAATAACACACACACACACACACACACACACACACACACACACACACACACACACACACACACACACACACACACCTCTTGTCAGTTAAACCCAGTTAAACCAACCCACACACACATGCGTTCTCCTGTTTACAAACTCCAGAGTCGTGACCACACACACAAACACACAGAAACAAACAGATAAACACACAGACACAAACGCCAGTTGGTGTACCCACATGCAGGCATCTCCATTTACGCAACAATACGACTTTCTTAAAAACAAAGGCTTCCATACAAAGCTCCTTCCCTTTCCTGTTTCTGTTTGCTCATCCCAAACACTGTGCTATCACACTGCAGTGGTGGAGGAAACATAGGTCCACTTCATCTGGATTTATGACAGATACATTATATTCTTCTTTGATCTCTGCTCCTTCTCCTCCTCCTTCTCCATACAGCAAGAGAAGTGCACTCTGAACGCACACGTGCACGGCACGCCCCTGTGCAGTGGTCCACGCCTCCTGAAGGATGCATTTCATGTTGTCTACTTAGGTATTCATGTCCCTTAGTGGCTCACTAGTAGGGGAGGCCCAGTTCATAGCTATTGATTACTGGCCACGTTAATTAGTAAAGTATCGATGCTGTATAGTTTATACTGCAGCATAGATCATGTCGTAATTATATAACATGGCGCAAAGTTATATTTAACAGCTAACCGTAACTATGAATTTCATAATTATGATTAGCTGAAAGATAAATCTCACTTATTAGCCATTTTATAGTTTAATGCCATTTTTGATTAAGCTCTTAACTTTAATTTGGTTATAATATGCATTATATTGGAGCTTCTTAACAGAACCTAATGCACTCAGGTTTGGATGAAGTATGACGAACACGATGATTGACGAACAGAGAATAATATTGGGGACAGATGTGAATCACTTTCACTTACATCATTAAATGTAAAGCAGATAATTGCATTTTAATTATATTTGCCACTATGCACTTAATGCAGAGAAGTGAAAGGAGAATGAAGAACGTTGAGGTTTTTAATAGTTACGATGAAAGAAAGAAAATTGAGAATATAATGCCTTCAGCTAGATCTCCTCTGATTCATAATTCACATGATTCAGAAAGAGAATTCTCTTTCTTTCACACGATTCTGAAAGAGAAAAACAGAAATTATTATTTTCTCTATTACATTCTCTTGTAGTTCAGATTTTCTCTCTCTGCCACGAACACACACACACACACACACACACACAAAAGACACAGAGAAAAACACTCATGCACAAGACTTAGGCGTACACGCACGGACACACGCAGGCACGCACAGACTGTAACACACACACACACACACACACACACACACACACACACACACACACACACACACACACACACACACACACACACACACAGGAAAAGAAAGACTTAAAAAGAGGATTCTGTGCTTTTTGTGTGTGGGTACTCGTGTCGTTTACATATTCCAGCACCATGGACAGCGACGGTTTCTGTGCAGAAGCTAAGCCTCAAAAAGGAGGCGGCAGCTGATAAACAAGGCACTGAAAACGTCTGCTGTGTTTGACCTCTCACTCTCCATAGATCTACCTTGAGAATTAGGAAATAATGAAGTGCTGATTATTCATAACGAGAGACCTCTACAGTGTGTTTGCGGTTTACTATTCAGGTATTAAAATTATTCCTTTATACAAATAATTGTAGATACAGGTCATTGAGGAGGGGGTTTGGTTTGGGGGCCTCTTGCTTTAGGTAATCTACAGAGAGTCTGTACACATTGGGATTCGAACCCAGAAACCCTCAGTAGTGGTGAGTCGAAAGGCCCCTTGTCTATCCTGTTCCCAGGGGTAAGTCAGTGAGTGAGTATATGGAGTTAGAATCATGCCAAAACCCCGCACACACGCATAACGATTCACACGCACAGAAAACGTGTTTTACTCACGCACAATGATTCACACACACACGCTCAGTGTGGTTTGCAAATATACAAAACAAAAAATCAAGTACAAAAAAAAATCCTTTAAGTACACAAAACAATTCTACAAGTACGGAACACGAAAGCTGCGCGTGGATCGGAATGCATTTGCGCACGGATCGGAAAGCATTTGCGCACGGATCAGCAAGGCGGAAAATTAGTGCCAAAAGTCAAGTGACAAATAAATGTCCTGTGATTCACACTACACAACAGCAGGTGGCGCTGTTGACTCAGTCTAAGGCCACCAGGCCGATCTTTTTTTCTCCCCAAAATCTTTATTTGATGCCGGCCAACCGTGTGTGGATTCTATGGAAAGCCAAGAAGGCCACTAACTGGCCCTAGAATGGCGCGGTTAAAGTGCTAAACCGCACGGAAACCGTACGGAATCCGTGCGGTTTGGCAGGAACAACGCCACCTGTTGTTGTGTAGTGTGAATCACAGGACATTTGTTTGTCACGTGACTTTTGGCACAAATTTTCCGCCTTGCTGATCCGTGCGCAAATCCATTCCGATCCGTGCGCAAATGCATTCCGATCCACGCGCAGCTTTCGTGTTCCGTATTTGTAGAATTGTTTTGTGTACTTGAAGGATTTTTTTTTGTACCTTGTGTAAAACATACTGTATTTGTTTCTGAAGCAAAATGCATTAGTTTGTGAATGATGTTTTGTATTTGCAAACCACACTGTGTGCGTGTGAATCGTTATGCGTGAGCAAAACACGTTTTGCGTGTATGCGGGGTTTTGGCATGATTCTAACTCCATATGAGTAATAACACAATAACAACAAGTATGAGAACGGTAAGTTGGTATGGGTGGACTACTAGCATACCAAAACATAAATATTATTGTTTGCTGCAATATGTGGCAGCCAAGAGGCAAGCCACTTACTTACACAGTTCATCACCTTAACTGCGCCAGCAAGGAAGCAATTCAAATTATACAGTGATTTTCTTTCTCACCCTCTCTCGCTGAAATGAGACGCTAGCATCTCCTTCCGCTGCTTGACCTTAACCTCAATAAGCTGGTAGCGCTACGATAGCATCTCCTCCTGTTGCTTTACCTTTAACTCAATGAGCCGCTAACCTTTAACTCAATGAGCCGCAAAATTAGCTGCTAGCACCAAGCTAGACGCTCCTCAAGCTACTTTACCTTTACATCAATTAGCTGCTGGGGCTAAGCTAGCAGCTCATCAGGCTACTTTACCTTTATAGCAATTAGCTGCTGGTGCTAAGCGAGCAGCTCCTCAAGCTAGTTTCTCCCGTTACTTTACCTGTTTAGTGCGTCACCGCGTGTACTTCACCACCAGAAAGACCTTTCCCTCCCCTCAGACCTTTATCTCAGACCCGCTAATTAAATTAAAACAAACCAGGCAGACTCGTTGAAAAGGGTAGTGTTTGGCAGGCCTGACCTTTTGCTACCCTGAGAGAGAATCACGTTTTATGTGCTGTAGCAATGCTGCCAAGACTCTCTACAAACACACACACACACACACACACACACACACACACACACACACACACACACACACACACACACACACACACACACACACACACACACACACACACACACACACACACACACACACACAGGTGTAGAAGGTCACGAAAGATTTCCTTCTCACTGCCGACCAACAAAGATGGTAAAACAAAAAGAGGAACCTACCTACAAGACTGTAGGCAAGAGGAAGTGCGTTAGCAAACGGAAGAGTGAGTATGTTTACTATTTTTTAAGATATATATGATTATGATTATTGTGGCCTGATGATTGCTTAAGGCAGGGTATTGTATTGAATACGAGTCATAAACGCCTGGATACACATGGGGTGTGTCTGTGCCTGCTGGATAAACAGCAGTTTTTTGTTTTTGTTTAATATAGACAGTTGGCTCAAGGCGGAGTCACAGGACCTGGAGTGAGAGGAGGTAATAATGGACAGCGAAGGGGGGTTCATATTTACCCGCTGAGTGCTGCCACTCAAACATGTCCTTAGTTTGGCATTCGGCTCCAGCCAACAGACCGGAGCCCTGGGGATGTTAGTCGGACTGTTTAGGATGCACACTGCGTCCCTGACAAAGTTACACACACACAGGTTGCACTACGGATCCGGGGCTGGGCTTCATGGTTATTAATATGGTGATTATGATTATGATTGTGATGATGATGAAGATTCACTAAGTTTTATTGGCCACATTATCATTACGGGTACTAGTGGGCCTAGTAATGGTAGTATTAGTGGTATCAGTGATTATGAATGATGGGATTTTTAGGACAAAATGAACATAGCTTTGAGCTAAACTAGATTACAGCTAATAATAGTTATTAACCTTATTAACCTTAGTTATTAAGCTATTAACCTTAACTAGCTCAATTATAATCAGCAATCATAATAAACAGCTAATCACAGTTGGTCATAAACTCCAACATAGGTAAAGCTAAGCTAGGCTATGGCTAACATAGCTAACTATAGACCAGGTGCCCCTGCAGTGAGCCACTATGGGATGTGAATACCTGAGTGGACAACAAGAAAGGCGTGCTAGAGGACACGTGCTGGGCACCGCCGCAAAGGGATGTGCACGTTGTCATGTGTAAGTATTCTCCTCTGAATAGCAGGTCTTTGAGTGGCCAGACGCACTCAAGTGAGGACCCTACAATGAGCACCACACAGTCGGATTCAGGCTACGCTGCGACGGCATCGCCGCCGTTCACTACAAAGGCGAAGGATATGACAAGCACTTAGCACCCTTTGATGTTAAGTATTGAATTAGTATCGGTGATTAAATCTGATGTTTGAGTTAAAGGGATTTCTTGCCGACTTCAGCTTGTGAATGTTTTCCGTGGATCAAAGCCCTGCTAATCTATTTCAAGTTTTCATTTGAATCCGATAAATGTGTCAACAGGAGATGATATTAGACTAAAACTTACTCTAACTCCCCCGCCCCTCCACCACTGCCCTCCTCTCTCTACACCTTTGCTCACATATTCACAAATTATCTAAATTACCAGAGCACGTCGCGCTTCATAGCAGAAGTATTGGCCATTATACATGATGACCGAAGGGCAAACAGAAATGCATTTAACAATTCATAATACCTCATTTTGGCACATAGCAAAAGTTTGAAAAGTGAACTACAAAAAAAGCGTCGATGCAAAGAATTTCCCACTAGACTTTGGCTCTCTATCAGATTTACTTCACGGCCATACCACCCTGAACATGCCCGACCTGGTCTGATCTCGGAAGCTAAGCAGGGTCGGGTCTGGTTAGTACTTAGGCCGCCTGGGAACACCAGGTGCTGTAAGTGTTGTCGGGTGGTGGCCAATAGGTGGCACTCTTCCCTCTGGCCCCTTCCCTCATCAATCCCGATGCCCCAGTGCAGTGACGGGGACACTGTGCTCTGGAAGGTGCCGTCCTGCGGATGAGACGTAAATCCGAGGTCCTGACTCACTGTGGTCATAAAAGATCTCAGGACACTTCGCAAAGAGTAGGGGTTTCCCCGGTGTCCTGGCCCAACCAGGCTAATTCAATCTGGCCCCCTCATCGTCCTCCTGTACAATTGGCTGACTCATTAATTCCCTAAATCTCAAGCTGGTGTGTGGTGAGCGTTCTGGTGCAGATTGGCTGCCGTGCATCAGCCACTTGGGTGCATTACACTGGTGGTGGTGAGCAGTGGCGGTTTTAGGCACGGGCGAACCAGGCAGCCGCCTTCTTTGTGGGGGGCGCCAAATCACATGGGGTGCGCCACGAGCAGTTAAAAAAAAATAAGCGCTGCGTAGCGGTTTTCAATGAAGTACAAAACATTGTGTGGGGAATTGGTGTTTTGGCGCCCCCTCTGGCTGCAGGCGCACACCTGCTCGTTGAGAAGGTGCCGTACACAGACGGAATGAAACCCCCACTGAAGTCCGTAGGGTCATGATACAACCCTACACTCCCCAGCCCTGCCAGTGTGAGTCTTGTGTCAAAGACACAAGACTGCGACGGCCCTGTGTAGCTCCACTGGCAGAGCACGGCATCCACACTGCCAAAGGGTGACCTGTTTGACACCCAGAGTCGTTACCGACACAGTACTAACAGTGTATGCACTGGTCTTGTAAGGCCAAACGGGACATTTATTATTATTGCTTCTGATGTCTCCTCGGTCTGGAGCCGCTCAGGCAGCTGCTGTAGGCTGCTCCTCTGGCTGACTACACGTGCGGGTACAGTGGGTTCAAAGGCAGTCGACGTAATCGAGGAAGACATCTGGAGGTTTAGCACTAAAAGGGAGCAGTCGCTATGGAAAGACTATTGGAATGCGCCCAGAGGGAGGTATTGTTATGATAAGTTATAGGTATTTTTAGTTAGTTACTATATAAAGATGTCGTTAGTTGGTTGTGTAAATGTGTTTCTATAAAGGTGTAGGTCAATGTCGTTGAATAGAAGTGTGGTTATAAAGTAAGTGTGGTTGTATAAAGGTATTTGTCAATGTAGTTACATAGAGGTGTGACAATAAAGTAAGTGTGGTAGTATAAATGTGTAGTTCAATGTCGCTACATAGAGGTGTAGGTTGCTGAATCCTTCTCAAGGTGTGGATGATAGTTGTAGGTGTCGGTGTAAAGATGTCTACCTTGAGTCCTCCGCACTCTGCAGCAGACCCCTGGTCCACCCCGGTGATGTAGATCCCCAGAGCGTACTCTGCCCCGCCCCGGATCATCAGGCCCAGAGACCGCCCGTCATCCAGCACCAGGTTCACCTGGGAGAGAGACACAGGGTCAGCATGGAGAGAGAGAGAGGCACAGGATAAGAACCAGAGGGAGAGAGATGGGGTTAGCATGAAGAGAGAGAGGCACAGGGTAAGAACCAGAGGGAGAGAGATGGGGTTAGCATGAAGAGAGAGAGGCACAGGGTAAGAACCAGAGGGAGAGAGATGGGGTTAGCATGAAGAGAGAGAGGCACAGGGTAAGAACCAGAGGGAGAGAGATGGGGTTAGCATGAAGAGAGAGAGGCACAGGGTAAGAACCAGAGGGAGAGAGATGGGGTTAGCATGAAGAGAGAGAGAGGGAGGCACAGGGTAAGAACCAGAGGGAGAGAGATGGGGTTAGCATGAAGAGAGAGAGGCACAGGGTAAGAACCAGAGGGAGAGAGATGGGGTTAGCATGAAGAGAGAGAGAGGGAGGCACAGGGTAAGAACCAGAGGGAGAGAGAGATATGGGGATAGCATGAAGAGAGAGAGAGAGAGAGTAAGAACCAGAGGGAGAGAGAGATATGGGGATAACAAGGAGAGAGAGAGAGACACAGGGCCCTATCTTGCATCCAGCGTAATTTACTTTCTACACCGACGCATGTATCTTTGCTTGTTTGCAACCGGCGCAAAGCCAATTTCCCCCCGCAGCAATCCTGCGCCACTAAACTTGCGCCCTGAGAGGCGTGACGACGTAAAGCAGAGGCGTGTTCCGGCGCAAATGATACATGGTGCTATCTTACAGATCGATAAAGCAGTTGTATAACTGACCGACAAATACCTGGTTGAAGTGCGACTAGCGGATAGCACAGTTGGTTTTGCTATTTTGACATACCATAGAAGGTCGGAACTGCAACATAAGCTTATACACCAGTGGGCTATACACATTACATACATGCACAAGATTTTTTGAAGGATTGTGAATTATTATTTTTTCCATAGGGGCTGCATGAATGAACACTGTAGTAGGCTATGCCATGCGTTAAAATAATAATAATAACAATAATAAACTCGAGAAAAGTAGGCTATATCCCAGCCTTCCAAAGCAAAATCTCATTTTACTGTAAATGATAATGTTGGTTAAATTATTTGGGAAAGAACAGATGATAAAGTGGTAAGTTGTACTCAAATCAATGCATCTGCAAACACCATAGAGGAAACACATATTTTCTTGACACAGACATCGTGTACAAGCCCATACATTTTAGGATTTATGAGTAGACCTATTTGGTCGTGAGAAAACATTGTTTTACCGCCTGGGAGTGTTAAAAATAATGGATGAATGCAGGCGTGCGTGTGTGCCTCCATCTGTTTAAACACACGCAAACTTAACGCATAATACAGTCCATGGCAATGTACATTAACGGGGGAACACATGCATATTAGGAACACAAGTCGATAACGATAATGCATACAATACTGGTAAGAAACTATGTGTGTTAATGTATTGGCACATATCATTAAATAGACCAACAGTTGCGGCCACAGGACCGCTTATCATTGGTTTGTTAAGTTTTCTTTGCCGAAATTTACATGACGACTCAGTTTTACGGAAGTTGTAGAAGAAAACGCAATTGTGAATTAGGCCATATTATTTGGCCATAAACTGAGCCATTTGAAGTTTGAAATTCATGTGGTCATGCATCTGTCTCATCGGAGTCTTCAAACAAGCTGTCAAAATATCAACTCGTCAGGTTCAAATGCGCTCATGGCTCTTAAAGGGGATGGGAGATGGCACTCTCATTGGTTTAGTGCAGGTGACGCCCAAACCACAACTACGGGTTATTAGGCTACTTCAGACCAACCCTTTTTAGATTTGCGTCCGGTGCAAGAGTCATTTATCCGCCGGTATAATAGCAACAGCGGCAGAGACCATCCCACAAAGCTACTTCCGTTTTGAGCTTCTCAGTGTGTTTCAGACCGTTAAAATAGGGCCCACAGTGTTAGAACCAGAGGGGGAGAGACAAGAAGGGAGACAGGGGGTTAGCATGAAGAGGGAGAGAGACATTATGTACCAACTAGAAAATGCATTTCCTGCAGAAAAGTAGGCCTACAAAGTGAGGTTGAAAATATTTTATGATAAAGCCACAAAGATTAAGACATAAAAAAAACTTCAAATGGAAAAGTCTAAATGGATTAAACAATGTCAACATGCACAGCATTTTAGAAAATGTAAATGGTTGGAAACAAATAAAGTGACAAAGCATTGCTAAAAATGCAGAAATTTAAAAATAATTGAACTGAAGAATCTGAAAGGTCAAATGTATTGCACTGCTGGTGTGTGTCTTGTGTGTTTGCGTGCCTTGTGTGTTTGCGTGTGTGTGTGTTTGCGTGTGTGTGTGTTTGCGTGTGTGTGTTTGCGTGTGTGTGTGTTTGCGTGTGTGTGTGTTTGCGTGTGTGTGTGTTTGCGTGTGTGTGTGTTTGCGTGTGTGTGTGTTTGCGTGTGTGTGTGTGTGTGTGTGTGTGTGTGTGTGTGTGTGTGTGTGTGTGTGTGTGTGTGTGTGTGTGTGTGTGTCTCTTTAAGAGTACAAGTGTGTAGATTTGTTAAATGGTTTGAACAAAGGCAAACGGTTGAAAAATGATTGAGTTACGATGTCTTAAGAAGTAGGAGTGTCAGAATGGGCAGACGTCTTCAATGAAAACATCTGAAAACGAAGCCGGTATGGAACTAAAACTGTGATTCTGAAGAAAGTTTAAATGATATCGAAATTCCATTTAGATATTATTGAAGATACAAGTGTCTCGATTTGTTAAATGGTTTGAATGAAGATAAAGGGTTGAAAATTGATTTAGTTACGTCTTAAAACAGTGGAAGTACCAGAGGACAGCTCTGCCGTCCTCCCATTGACTCCCATGTTAAAAAAAAGATAGTATTTTAAAAGTAGAATATCTTAAAAAGTATAAAATATTTAGAAAATCTGAAAAGATGCGCGGGATTCCAAGCTATTCTGAACAGTTTTAAATTTGAATGGAGTCTCTAGGTGAGAAATTGCGGAAGGAGATAGATCCCAACGTTTGCAGAGAATAATAAAGAGGAAAGAAAGATTAAAACTTATGAAGAACAATAGTTGAGCGCTGCATGCAGCACTCACCTAAAAAAGAGAGAGAGACTGTTAGAAGGGGATGGAGGGAGACAGCATGTATCAAGAGAGATTCATAGTTAGAAGGAGAGGGAAAAAGTTAGAATGAGAGAGACGGTAAGGAGGGTAGAGAGGGTCGGAGTAGGAAGGTTGAAAAGCATCGGCTGATGATAGAGAGTAAATAAAAACTGTCGACACAGAGTAGGTGCACTCACGTTAATCAGTCTGATTAGACTGTAACCTCAGGGATCATTGAAATTCAAGTTCATGTAATCAAAACATCAAATTCATTTTTTTTGATTTATTCTTATCATATGGCCAAACATTGGATGACAAAACAAGGAGATACCACACGTTTACTAGTTATCTTTCTGTGTGTGTGTGTGTGTGTGTGTGTGTGTGTGTGTGTGTGTGTGTGTGTGTGTGTGTGTGTGTGTGTGTGTGTGTGTGTGTGTGTGTGTGTGTGTGTGTGTGTGTGTGCATGCTTGTGTGTTTTTGCGTGTAGTAGGTCTGCCTCCTACTTGGCTGCAGACCAAGTTTAAAAATCATAAATCAAAGTGGAAACTGGAAGGGGTCCAAGCGCTTCAGGGACTAAACCATATATCTCCCTCCGCTGCTCGGCTACACAGCCATCCCAAATAGGGCTCCGTCTGCCTCAGGCTTTTATTCTGAATGAATCTGCTGACGCTGAACGTTAGCTGTCAGGGCAAAGCTAACAAACGGCAGGGTCCTGATCCGGACCAAACCGGTCAGGCTCCCCTGGGTTTGGTGGGGCCAACGCTGTTCGCTACTCCTCCTCAGAGTTCAGCACTGTCCCGTGGCTCGCGGTTAGCCTGGATGCTATCTACCGGGAGCGAGGGATTGATGGGCTCGTAATAGCCAGGATCGGTGTAGAAAATGTCTTTGCATGATGACTAATAAAGAGGTAAAACGATGCCCTTGGGCAAGGCAGTTTTGGTTAAGTAAAGGATAGACATTTTTGAATTTTATGATGGTATAGCAGAATAAATATCACATTTAATGGTGATTTTTTTAGCAGTACATGCAGAAAATGTTGGACAATGGAGCTTAAGTGTGAATTTATATGAAGCATAGTGAGTGGAAAAAAAGCCCTTCACTATCATTCTCAAAATAATCTATGTGTTACCATAATTATAAAATTACAATTTTGAAGACATTTATAGTACCTATGACTTCAATTCAGAATAAATCTGCACCAAAACCATCATTGTTCCATCATATGTTATTGTGCCTTTCATAAGCGGATTGTTATAAGTGACTGTGGACATTGGTGATGTTACAAGCGGAATGGAAACGGAATTACTTGTAATGGAAATCATTGCTACTCCTTGTGTTGTTTTTGTTTCAGAATCCGTGAGTCCTAATTTGGATTGTTGAATCACAGCTTGGATAGTCCCACTTATGATGTCACCGCCAGATCAATTTCAGAAACCTCCCGCATTGAGAGTTATTGAAGCATTTAATGGTAGGATTTGTAGCAGGTAATAAAGTGAAGGAACCAAAGATGGTTGACACTTATAAAAATAATATTGTTAAGGAGCAAGAGAAAAATAAATGACTTCTACTTCTACTAATGACTTTCTAGATAAAGAAATGATTAAATAGCAGGGAAGTCGAAATGCAGCCAAGCTAAAAAAACAGAGAAAGAAAATTAATTGTGCTTATGCTTATGGAATCCAAATGTCAGTGCAGTGCAATCGGGACTTTTGTTATAAATTGTTATAAAGAAACCATAGATGTGGAAACAACAGCTTTTTCGAAGAGCTTTTGAAGAACACCATATGCATCACAGAAAAAATAGGTTACCCACATAATGTCCTGGGTGTAAGAGCCGGAGAAGAAATTGCACTCAGGCAATGCATTTTCAAGAGTCCCTCGCTCTGAATAAAACAATAGAAGGGGTCCATCCGAATCATCTCATAGCTCCACAATTTCATACGTCTCCACATTTGGCTGGAAGCTAGAGTGGAGCCACTTCAGTGTAGAGAGTTGCAGCAGCAATGAATAAAATATATTCAATAGAGACACAATATGCACTGCTTAGGAAGTTCATGTATAAAAATGTGACAACACTGATAACAGAGCTGGTAGAAGCCCATGGTAAAATACGTCTCTATATGGTAAAAAGGCATCAAGAAGCTGCCAGGGTGTCTATCTTATTTAAAAGTTTTATTTAGAGAAAGGCTCAAACCTTCGGTATACTCACTACTCAATGGAGGAAGATATTTGAAAGGTTTATGATGCCGAGAAAGCGATGCAGCACAGCAAGTCCAAACGTACGTGACGTGAATCCAGCACATCCTTAAACATGATGTTCATTGTAACACTGGACACAGGCGGGGTCAGATCCACAGCTCAGGAACATTGCCGATACATCTGAAAGAGTGCCGAGATACTCAGCCGGTTGATAGTTAGCTGATATATGGAAAATGCAATGATTAGACTTTGTATAATTGATCATTAATTTCGAGTAAAACAATATTATTATTATATAATTTTTCTGGTTATAGCTTTTGGAAAGAATATAATTAATCTGCAGTATCTCTTGCGTTGTCTGTTTCGGTCATTATAACACAGATACTCCTCAATGCTTCTCAGACCGATTTACGACATTACTTGTAATGTTAATTTGCTATGGCCCGTGCAATCAGTCCTGACATTTACGGTATAAATGATTCATCAAAACACTAAACAACAACAAAAAGTAGTGCAGGATTGTAGAATTAAAAAAAAATGAAGAAAAACCCACGATGGTAACAAAAAGTCAAGGTCGAGGCCCGGAAGAGGAGCTCAGCTTTCGCCCTTCCACATCCCAAGGCTGTGTGCTCCAATAAATAAGTTGTCACATACTGGAAAAGTGTTCACAGTTCACATGAAAACCTCCCCATGAACCAATTTATCAATTATTACCCTTCTAAATCAGTGACACAGCTCTATTTCACTTTCACTTTCTCCCACTGTTTGGAAAAAAGCACCTCAACTACATTTTTTGGTCATCTAAAAATCAGGCCAGCGTAGAACCTTTTCAATCATTCCTACCTTAGAAAAAAATGAAAGTGGCACACTTAAATTAATCCTTTCTGCATAGTTTCACTTGTTTTTTTATTAAAAAGCTCATCAAGCTTTCAAAATGTTTTAGATTTGAAAGCACGGCGCTAAGTTCCTTTGCTTGTTTATTTAAAAAATTGCAGTGATTACCTAAATTTTCAAATAAGGCTTTAACTCTCCTATACTGAACGCATGCTGAGTGATAAGTTACATCTGACCCTTCGATAAGCTCCAGTCAATACCATGACCAAACATTTGTGAACCTAAGCCCCTTTTGGATCCTCCTGTCCCTCTGGGAGACTCTACTCAAACAGCCCTCACGCCTTGGCAAACAAGGGACAAGACTGCGGACAGCCATGTGAACTCAGGTCTGGAACTATATGGATCTGAGGACAATGACTTCAAGGAGCTGCATGATGTTCAATCACATCGCTGACATTGGTTTTCTCATTGGGAACAAAAATGTGTGAAAAGGGAAGGAACCACGGCCGCTGATTAATAGTCCGGAGATGGACTCTTAGCAGAGAGGTTCACAGTCTGATGGGTTCATAATCGCCCATTACAGAGCAGTTTGAGAGAAAATGGAGACGTTGTTTGATAATCAATACAACTACAATTTCTTAGGGAGGCCATCAGAGGTACAGGCTGAAATGTCAAGGAAGGACATAAAGTTTATTAGTAAAACTGACAGCTTCGCAATACTGACGATCTGCAATACCCTATCTCAGCAAGGACAAAACTTGCTGTGGACGTTCTGGATGAGGCTGTAACTGTTTTGGGCAAACAGATATATATTTTCTGACCAAGGTGTTCCTGAGAAGGTCAGATCAGCCCAATTGAAACCGGGAAAGGATGTCACGTTCCACATCACAGCGTCAGTTTATCCAAGGAACAGAAGGTGGAAGGTGTTGTGGTGTTTGATTGTGGAGGAGTGTACAAGGGAACATCACAGAAATGACCACCTATTATTAAAACTGTCCTGACCTTACACGCTCCTTCCTGTGTACCCCAACAGGGGAGTGGATGGCTGACATTCAGGCCCTGGTCCACCAGGCTTTGGGTAAAATATCATGCCCACAACACAATTCTGAAGAAATGGCTCCTTTATTGTCTTGTAGACCAAGGCAACGTCAATACCGTGTACGAGAGAAAGAAGTAATACCCGAGTGCAACTTTCTGTTATCTTTTAACACAACACATGCAGACCAGATGCAGGCACAGAGGGACAGACATTCATGTTTAGGTACCGGTATATGTCACCTTACTGTCCAGAGTTTATTGCTACTGTTTAGGGGACCTACCCTTTTCCCCAAATTAAATGCGTTGGCTTGCTTACGACAAACCTTAAATGTTGGCAAACTCATTTATGTTCCGTTTCTTTTCCATAATTGTAAATTCATATATTCTAATTCACTGCGGTCAGTGTCATGCCATGACAATATTAATACATGCATTCATATTTTCTTATGCATTCATATTTTCTTTGATATTTTAGATCTTATATTTTCAATTTATATTCTTTAGTTTGCATTTCTACCCAATTTTCTATTGGTTTTATTTCACACATTTCTAGAATTTCTGACTTGATTTTTATATTGCATATATTATATTCCCAATATTTAAAAGACATAATATGTCTATGTCACATAATATGTCCATATTAGGATTAAAGAATTAAGAAAATTGATATATTGCTCAGTCCAAGTTATGTCGGGAAAAAAGATAAATATGACATTTTGTGCTTTGAATAAAGTCTCCTCCAAACGTATTTCATTACAGCAGAGAGAAAGCTTTCATGTAGTCAGCTAATTATTCATATTTCCCTATGTCTTTGTAAAAGGCCTCATCATCTCTTTGAATAGCTTGGTTTAATCATGACCGCAAATACTTATAATCATGGGCAGACAATACTTGCAGATGGTCAGTTATCTGTCAAGGTATTATTTCATATATTAAAGCTCAGGAAGCTGTAGATGGTAATACCCATTTTTGTTGTTCCCAAATCCACTCACAATGCAATGACTAATGTTGCTATCCAGTCAATTAATGCTAGCCTCCGAATATTAGAACAAGCCTGTACATTGAATTTATGTTGGTGTTGCCTTACACCATGCACTTCGCTCTGCAGAACAAAGGTCATGACTTCAACAAGTCTTAAATATGATCAGAACCTGTTTTTACTCTATATCTAAAAACGTATAGCCTAATTGTCTTTATATAGCAGTATATGCTATAATTGATGATGTACTCAATGATTCAAAATATATATTTGAGTAAATTATGAAGAAGATAGAACGAGGGGTTTGAATGATGCATTTTTTGAATTGTGGTTTGCTGAGAGCATTTGACTACTTCATAGCTATTTACTTTTGTCTCCTTAAATTTGGTAAAGGAGCTCTGTTTTTTTATCGTAGAAGTTAGCCTACTCGATAATGAGATTTCTGCAAACTATGAGACAGACCATCAGCAGCTATTTGTATTCATGTAGCCTATTCCTTTATGTTTCTGCCTATTATAAGCAGAATAAAACATCAACATTCTGGCCACATCTAGACATCCCTTTGCCATGCCAGTTAAGAATTTGTAGAACCGCCATGGTTGGTTTTCATTTCCCAGACGCGCCAATTATGGAAAGCCCAAATATAGTAAATCAATCATAATTATTCAGAATTGGTTCCAAAGGTCCACTGTGCATTGATCCAAAATGGGTGACTCTCAGAAATGCAATACAGAGGCCTCAAAAACAGCGAACAGCGAAACAGCGTTTGTCTGAGAGAACGGCAGCAAACAGCATCATGTTTCACTCCTCTTTCAGAGGAACAGCCAGGCACCATAGAGGCAGACTAGTAATTTACAGGATGCACCTCACAGCTGCTGTTTGATCGCCCCGGGCTGTTGGGACTAGCAGGGGGCGTTCACTTTGCTGTCAGCGTCTTTAAACCTCGGAAACAAAACACAGCGCTGGATATAAGATCCTCAGGGCTTTGACAAAGCTCTGGTGGCCACAGACCAGACCGGACTCAACTTGAAGAAGAGCTGTTAATTGCGGAAGCACTAAACACTATCACTATAATCGTAGTGAAAAATGTCAGGTATTTTAAAATGTATTCCTAAAATGACTGTGTGGTATGTTATTAAGTTAATGAGTAGACGGTTTTATCCAGATAAACAGTTATTAAGGAGCTGGTGGATGTAAGGCATTTGACTCAAGGTCAAAGTGGCCAACAGGTAGACAGAGGAACGTGGGGATCGATCACAGGACCTTTAGACTGGGTATCAGACACCTTCGCCCCCAGTAGACAATAAGACATGATGCATCAATGGTGTGTTCACACTGGAGTTTGAACCCAGCACCTTTCAACACCCTGACCACTAAAATATCCAACCAACCCCTAAGTAGTGACAATATCAAATTAATTAATAAGAAAAAAAGCGAAAATACAAAATGGCTGTCGCCCGAAGCGTGCCTACAGGCAGTGCCGCCGCTCCCAACCCGCGCTGTACTCGCTGGCCGTACAGCACCGCACCAATGATCGTAATAATCAGAAGGATGGATTATTTAAATTTGAGATGAGGCCCAACTGTAATTGGCATCATTAATTACACCATTATATGCATTAGGCAAGTACAATGCATATTTGGGAAATAATATGCATCGTCCTGTGGTGTCTTTGATTGCACCTGACAAACGTGACAGTAATTCGCTGTCTCCAAAAGGGCTTCAAAAAGGCAACAGGAGTCAGGAACAGACAGGCAAAGAAAGAGAAGGCTGATCTTGTGAGGATGAGGGTGAGGTCGAAGTCTGCAGGTGAAATCATGTCATAACTACTATTGGTTAATTATTTTACGAACATTATTTAAGAACATTAACATTTTGTATTTTTATGTAGGCTTTATAATTTGATATATAATGGATTGTAATGCTTAGAACTTAATTTTGTTTATTTAATTTACCTTGTTCATTTAAGGTCTTGCTTGAGTTGCAGCCTATTCATTGTGTTTTCATTTGTATTATGAATTTAAATGTTAAAAACGTTTTTGTTACATCAAATTTGAATGATTAGAGCTCAAATAATTATGTGATTGATGTATTTACACTAATATTTGTTCATTTTCGTTTTAACTTTTGAACTATCTTTCTCTGTGCCCAATTAATTCCTCTATATGCTAATTCATTTCCCTTGTATTTCAAAATGAATTTTAGCATTGAACATGTTCAATGCTCAAATTTGAGCATGTTGGAGGATCCCAGCACCAAGAACAAGATGATGACCTTAAACCATCTCCAAGCAGTTCAGTTCAACAAGATGAACCTTCAGTTACGCATTTGTGACTAATTAAACAGTTCTGTTTTCTTATTTGAATAAAATTATCCATTTATATGTATTTAATTTGAAACGTCAACAGCAGCAACATTCATAAATATATTTATCTAGTTTATTTATTAAACAAAACTGCACTTTCAAATACTTGTGTAATAAATACTGTATGAAGTAATTTTTTCTTATAAAAACAAAAATTCATAGAAATATTTGTATATTTATTTTGGGGGGGGAGGGGCGGCAAATAAACTATCAGGCCTATGGTCCCAAAACAGCTAGCAGGGGCCCTGACATCGGGGATCGACCCCAGAACCGGCTGGCAGTTCCACACCTGAACAACGACCCTATCCTGCCAGTTGCACACAAAGAAACACCAACGGCGGGGATTGACATTAACACAAACCCCAGAAAACAAGCCCGGGAGTCCAGGCGACCGCCCAAGTGACCCACGCCCCCCCCCCCCCCTAGCTCACCTTCTTCTCGTCGCCGTCCTGCAGCAGCGCCATGTCGCTGCGCCGCAGGGTGTCGCTGCGTCGCAGGGTGTTGCTGCGGTGCTCGGGGAGGTCGGGGGGAGGGGAGACCCCGCGGCCCTGGGGGTCCACCCAGGTGTACACGTGGTTGGTGACGTAGCCCCCCGGGATGCGGCCCACCGAACGCACGTGCAGCGACAGCTTCTTGGTGCCCTTCAGCACCTGAGGAGGAGAGGGGGAGGGAGGGGAGAGGAGGAGAGGGCGGAAGGGGGGGGGAAGGAGGGGGGAGAGGAGAAGGAGGAGGAGGAGGGGGAGCGGAGGAGGAAGAGAGGGGGGAGAGGAGGAGGAGGGGAGAGAGGAGGAAGAGGAGGGAGGGAGAGGAGAAGGCGGATGAGAGGTGTGGAGAGGAGGATGAGAGTGGGGGGAGAGGAGGAGAGGGGGGAGAGAGGGGGGAGAGGAGGAGGAGGGGAGAGAGGAGGAAGAGGAGGGAGGGAGAGGAGAAGGCGGAGGAGAGGTGTGGAGAGGAGGAGGAGGAGAGGGGGGGAGAGGAGGAGGAGGAGGGGGAAAGGAGAGCATAGGAGGAGGAGTAAGAGTAGATGGGGTCAGGACATGGGGTGGGAGGAGAGGATATAAAGGAAAGGAAAAGGTTGGAGAGAGTGGAGAGGAGCGGTGAGTCGAGACGAGAGATCAGAATGTGAGAGCCACAGATCAAACAGGAAAACAAAGGCGGGAGCAGAAGTGGTATATTTCAGAGCACGGACATAAGCCTCCACCACGGGTCAATATGTTTCAGACCTCCGCCGGACCAGCCAGTCCTCCTTCAAAGTGCAATGTCCTGGTAGGAACTAGACAGTCTATATTCCCCTCCATTCATCGGCACTTGTAATAGCATGCACTTCAGAAGAGAAAGCCCCAACCAACACACACACACACACACACACACCCACACACAAACATGTAAAGGCAAAACACACACACACAAGCGGCATTTGTTTCCAAACATTTATTTATGAAGATACGACATGCATAAACATGGCAACAGACACCGCAAATATTTACGAATTTATACACTCTATGCCATCACAAACACCACCTTATGACTGAATAAGATCAAACACAAACAGACTCACACAGTCATATACAAACACTCCCTGACTCGCTCACCCACTCATGATCAAATACACACCCCTACACACACACACACAGAAGAAAAGAAGAACCTGCCAAGTGGGAGCAATCAACGTTTGTTGTGTTTTACTAAGAAAACTAATTCTAAACTTACAGGGCAAATTCATTCATTAGTAGAAAAGTCTGATAATGCTGTGTTCACATGTCAGTGAGATCCTAAATCCAAAGCTGAACAGCCTGTCCCCCCCCCAACAAACACACTTTGTTTTCCCTAAGAGTTTGCAGAGTGGAAGTAAAATCAGCCATAAACAGCTTGCAGGGGAAAACAGAATTAGGAACGTATTAAAAAAAGAGAGGGATTACCCCAAGCGGTTAATCAAGGGGAGAACACGCTTCAGGTACCAATCTACTGCAGAACCCTGAGCCGGAGCTCGTGTTCAGAGAACGAGAAGACAACCGCCCCACCTCGGCCATCTGATGAGTCTCCCTGAAGAACCGGACCGGGGGGTTGGGGATTGCACAGGCATTTGGCTGTGTATTGATTGGTTGTAGTTTGATGGATGTCCAGCCCCTGTAACAATGTTAGCCATATTATTAGTGGTATGGTTTGCTGTGACTTAATAATCGGATTTGGTTCACTAGCGAAAAAGCCGTGCTTGAGGTAAAAGGATTATTTTCCATGTTTGCTTTAAATTGGTGGTTTACAAGTAAAAGTACACAATGGCATGAACACTTCCTATTTTGGGGGGAATAGGCTGACCTGAAGGTAAAAAGCTGTTTTTTGTTCACTTTTGAATCTCAATTGAACAACAACTAATTCCGTTGTGGAGCTAAGAGGCTCAATTGTTGAAGTTCAGGACCATGAACAGCATCCAATCAGGATCGAGGCCTTATTTGGGCATCGTATTGAGTAATCAGTGGTATGATTGACAGGTGATCGAAAACCTGGAGGGGAAGCAGCTAAAAATCAATCACTGATCACTCGCCAAACCATTTAAAAGGCTATCTATTTGTACCCTCTAGGTCACAATCACAAGTGGGAGTGCCTACCCAGATAAACGATGGAAAGATCAACCAACCTCGATTGCCCAGTGGACTGCATTAACGGGTGGTCAGCTGGGCTTTCTATCGTGAATGTGATCTGGGTGGACGATTGGACACTTTCCCATTGTCGCCCTTTAGACAGGGAAGTTATCTTGCTCACTAGGTGTAGAAGCAGTGTGGTGGGAAGAACCACACAAGGAGAGCCACAGCAGGAGTAGAGACCCAGGTCGCTGGGAGATATTTCAACTCCTCACCCCCCTCTCCCATACCGTCCTGAATAAATCACTTTTGTTTTGCTTTTAACTTTGTCCTTATCCCAGCACAGCCAGAGCTGCCACGACAACAGTGAACAGGAACAGTAAACAGATGTCCACGACTCGAGCACATCAATCTTTTGGGTCGCCACAGACACAACCTTTGATGAAGGTGATGATGTGTGATGACGCAAGAACAGAAAGCTAGACCTTCTTCACATATACAATATATATTTGTGGGTTGCGACCTCTTCTTCCATCTTTGGGGAAACCATGAATAACTCAATGCATTCGCCTATTCTTAGTTCTGCATCCCATGCTCAAACCCAGGAAGTTAGCAGTCAGAAGGCCTGTCGAATTGAGTTGTTATGGTTTCCCCAGAGGTACTACAAGGTTGCCCCACCGACTAACAGACATGGAGGCTGGGTGAATAAGGTCTGTTGCACTGCAGTACAAAGTTCAGTTGTTCTCAAGGGGTGTGAGTCGATAGGTCGGAGGTTGATCCACTGCGGCCAACAGGCTCCTGCTGTGATTTATTGCTCCCCTGGGAGACTCTTGTCTCACAGCAGAGGTGCTTAGTACCTAGCCGGGGCACCAGACAAATCGGCGAGCCCATGTTTTATTTGTTCTGGCATATGTGTCCAGCAGCAGACCAGGCCCGGGTTGGGCCAATATAATCTTTTATCAAGTATGTGTCGGGATTTATACGATGTCTGTACAGAGGAGCGCAATATGGGAAAGTTGTTTAGGGATTATCGTAAACAACCAAGATGGCTGCCTCTGATTTTTCATTTCATTGCTCTTATTGGTTGCAGGTCAATTGAATTATGTCCAGAGGAATTTTGGTCTGCGCTCCTTGATAAGGACCTGAATTGATCTGCCGATGTCAGGCTATCTTCCATCCACAGAGGTACTGGATTAGAAAAGTACGAAGACGAGGAAGATGATCAGGAAGAGGCTTATGGGGAGGGATGGGGTGAGGAGGAAGAAAAGGAGGAGGAGGAGGGTAAGGAAACTAGAATGACAGGAAGAAGAAGAGTAGGAGTGAGAGAATGAGGGAGAGGGTGAAGAAGCAGAAGATAGATGAGGAGAAAGAAGAAAGAGGACATTGAAGGTGGATTGAGTATAAAACTGTGCCTGTGGAAGACAATGATGAAGAAGATTGGTGAATTGTAGTGTGGAGGAGTTGGAAGTGTTCAGAGTAAAATTCCCGAGCAGAGACGTGCAGCACCAAGACAAGACACTAGGGCCAATAGAATGAGGGGCAGTAAATCAGGGAGTGGGCAGGCCACAAAAACCTGGGGGGGGCGGGGGGGAATGGAGGGGGGGGGGACTTTCTGCTGCATACGAATGAGAAACAAGAAAGAGACGAATAAGAAACTAAGTGTGGCTTCTGCACGTGCACGCCAACATCGTCACGTGCAGTATGGCGAGTGATGGTCCCCCGGGAAGAAAGTGCTGATTGTGGCGGCCGGCGAATTCATGAGGTGTCAGCTGCTCGCTGCCAGAACTACAGCAGTGGTGGGTCGGTGGCGTTGTGGGGGAAATAGTAATGGGAAGCGGAGCAAGGGCTGATGGGAAATGGAAAAGGCCAGGTAAATGGTAGTCAGGGTCCCGCAACCATGGGAGAAAGAAAGCTGCTTTCCTGCACACGGGTCCGGGCTATGATACATTTTATTGGCCAGGCGTGCCCCTTCATTGGTGTAAGCTATTACTATTGAATCATTTCGCATCAGGATACGCCAGCGGTATCATGGTTTTAGCGTGGATGCGAGGGAAAGCAGCAGGCCCCGCGCTGTTATTTTGAAAGAGACACTCGTTGGCATTTTGGCGAGGCCATCTCAATTATGTCCCCCACCCCAACCAGTCCCAGCGTCTCAACCTCCACCACCCCCACCCCCACCCCCCCGACTGTTTCTTCTCAATAATAAAATGTGAAATAGACTGGAATAGTCTTTATTCTGCCCTTGCCTCGGCCACCATCCCGGAGCATTTGACACTTTACAGAATCCAATTCTCACACACGCAGGCGCACACACAGACACACGCGCACACACACACACCTGCCATACTAGACCACCCACAATCAGCTTGTCGTTGTTAGTTGTTACCAGGTAGGCTCTACACTCTCTCCTCCTCCCATCTTCTCAAATCCATCCATTTTCTCAGCACCCCCCCCCCCCCCCCCCCCCCCAACCCTTCTACTCTCCTCTGATCAGTATCGCTTTACAACACCTGAAGAGTGGCTTAACACGTCTGAACATGGTGGGCCCTAGGGCAGCATGGATCTACAGCAGGCCACTGGAGTGTGTGAGTGTGAGGCCAGGGTACTGCTGCAAGGGCTCCGGGGATGATGGAGCGGGAACTCACGCGCTGCTAATTGTTCACGCTAATTGGTCATGCTTGATAGGCTGTTCACATAAACACACCCACTTACCCGGGTGAATGAATGCACACACATATACACAGACACTAACACACGAACACATAAGCACACACACACGCATAAAAGTTCTATGCTCAGTGCATCCAGGTATACACACACTATGACTCATTAATTATGCACCCAGGAATATATTTAAACACACAAAGATAAGATGAAGAGACAAGGTGTGCCCTGATGCCAATCTGTATTACACATTTGAGATACACGCAGACACAGACACAAAAACACACACACACACACACATATGTATTGTCTCAGCAGGAAAACAAACACAGGCAGGGTACAA